>NC_061093.1:53018452-53050551 GCF_015104395.2 Macrobrachium nipponense | reverse complement strand
GTATTCACTCACTTGAAGACTAAGTTGGTCTTATGCCAGCACGACCGCATAAGTTGGTGTAGTGAACGTACTATTAGCAAAGCCACTCACCTTCAAGAGAAGGCAGCGTATTTACTGACATTATTTTCTAATAGTTCAATTCTGATTCCTGTCAGGTGATCAATACCAAACCTTTCTATATATATATATATATATATATATATATATATATATATATATATATATATATATATATTATATATATATATATATATATGAATACTATACATATATATATATATATATATATATATATATATATATATATATATATATATATATATATATATATATTCAAGTAATCAAAGTCCACAATTATGTAAAATGTGTATTAAAAAAATACATAAAAAAACGGGGAAGCTTTCTGCTACTTAATCAGTAGACCTCATCAGCCGTACTGATTTTCATTTCAAAAAATTATATACAAAAAAGTTACTAAGGACAGGCAGGACTCTGGAAACGTCTCCAAGGGAGATAACCACCAAAACAAACTCTCTTAATTATGTTATTCCCTCGTTCAAATGTCTGGCCAAAAGACGAGCCGCCGATCGTCGTGGTTGAAACTACCTCCTCTGTGTGTTCGGCTGTTCCCTCGTCCAAAACTTCTGCATCGGCACCTGCAATGGGGGTTCTTCCTTCCAATGCCTGGGCAGGAGAAAGAGAGACAACCTGGGCAGAGTAGGAGTGGTTGCAAACAACGTCTGTTTTTATGGCATACCTAAAGCACACAAACCGGGGTGCCCATTGAGGGACCCATAGTGTCAACGTGTGTGCTCCTCAGTCAAAGTTAGCTAAATGGTTAGCTACGAGTTCTGAATAATTTCTTGGGTCAAATTCTCCCCTTCTCATTTGCGTCATTCATCAGATTTTATTGAGAGAATACGGAATGTAGGCCATTGCGAGGGCAAAATGATTAGTTTAGACGTTAATGCATTATTTACAAATGTCCCATTAGATTTCGTTTTAAACAAACTCAAGGAAAAAGGAAAAAGGGAAAAAAAGGGAGGGGGTACCTTTAATCCACAAATTCCTGTTGACATTTTAATTGATTTGATTAAGCTTTGTGTTAGTTCAACTGTATTTAGCTTCATCGGGCAGGGTTACCGACAAAACTTCGGAATAGCTATGGGGTCACCATTATCTCCAGTGTTGGCTAATCTGTGCATGGAATTGTTTGAAGCTGATTTGGTTAGCCGTTGCCCTGAGGACATTAAGCCTTTTCTATGGGTCAGATTTGTTGACGATATCTTTTTGATTTATAAAGGTAGTGTTATTCAGTTTTAATCGTTTTTTAGAATTTGTTTAATAACCTGATGCCATCCATTAACTTTTCAGTTGAATTTGAGGTCGACAATAATTTACCATTTCTGGACGTTCTGGTTCACCATGACCCTGTTACTTTCTTTTAACTTTACATTTAGTGTATACAGAAAAAAACACCAATGCAGAAATGTACATTCATTTTTATTCATACCATAGCCAACGTATAAAGTCTAATGTAATCGTCAACATGGTAACGAGAGGGCTTCGGATTTGTGATCCACAGTACATAGACAAGGAAATGAAACATATAAGGGAGGTTTTCACGAGACTGGGATACCCAAAAATATTTTATTGACCAAGCGTTTACCAAGGCTAGAAAAAACTTTTATAATCCACCGACCAGGAAACACGAATTCAAAAGTAGTCAGTGTATTCCGCTTCTTATCATCATAGTTTTGGAAAGGGTGCAACATTTATTAAAACAGAATAGGGAAAATAGTTGGATTTAGCTTTTAGGTATAATACCTCGTTAAAATCAAAGTTGATTAGGAATCATGAAAAAGAAAGGAAAGACGACGTTGGAGTTTATGTGGTACCGTGTAAAGATTGCAATAAGGGTTATTATGGGGAATCTGGCAGGGGATTAGGTATAAGATTAGAGGAACATAAGCGATCATGTAGGTTGGGATCGAAATATAGTTCAGTTGCCAGACATACGTTAGAGTTAGGCATGTAATTGACTGGGAAGGAGCGAGAGTAATTTACAAAGATAATAACGCAAGTAGACGCCAGAGTAGTTGAAGGGGCTCTTATTAATATTTTAAACGTGTTTGATTTTAACAAATCATTTACCCAAGAGGATGCTTTTTTAAATTATTTGGTTCTTAAAACTGTAATATTAGAACAGACGTTGTTTGCACCACTCATACTGCCCAGGTTGTCTCTCTCTCTCCTGCCCAGGCATTGGAAGGAAGAACCCCCATTGCAGGTGCCGATGCAGGAGTTTTGGACGAGGGAACAGCCGAACACACAGAGGAGGTAGTTCAACCACGACGATCGGCTCGTCTTTTGGCCAAGACATTTGAACGAGGGAATAACATAATTAAGAGAGTTTGTTTTGGTGGTTTATCTCCCTTGGAGACGTTTTTTCCAGAGTCCTGCCTGTCCTTCGTAACTTTTTTGTATATAATTTTTGAAATGGAAAATCAGTACGGCTGATGAGGTCTACTGATTAAGTAGACGAAAGCTCCCGTTTTTTATGTATTTTTAATACACATTTTACATAATTGTGGACTTTGATTACTTGAAGATTTTCCAGTCACGTTATGGTGATTTTTTTAGATTTATATATATATATATATATATATATATATATATATATATATATATATATATATATATATATATATATATATATATATGTATATACTATATGATTTCTACCTTTGTGAGCAACGAACATAAAAAGGGCTTACGATGGTAGAAGGACCATCAAGAACACTGGAACCATCCTCCTTGACAAGGAGCCTAGAAATCAAAGTCAGTATATGTGTTTGACCATTCCAAGGTTAGGATGTGGAGTATTATACTCGACAGTTATAATGTGAACTAAAAATCATTTAAAAAATAAATAAAATAAATAAAAATAAAAAAAATTGAAAATAGAGTCCATTTACAGTTGGTCGTTTGAGGTGTCTGCGACAACGTTGAAGGTCTCCAAAAATTCTCCTTTCGTTTCAACGCTTTAATGAAGCTTTTAAATACTCACATCGTCTCGTTTAGCCTTTATAACATGTATTGAATGTACAACGAGAACACACACACACACACATACAATAATTAACTATTATATATCACTGATAAACAAACCAGTCCTAGACCTGTATGTACATTTCGACGTAGGCTAAAGCTGCAAAGAGTTATCTTTGGATTGAAAGATGCAGATAATGTACTACTTACTGAAGGCATTAATTGATTTCAGCCTCTGCCACAGAGATGGTTTCTGATCATCTCTGTCGAGTGTTAGAATCTCTCCGGCATTCACAGAAGAGCAGTAGGTATGAGCATCTGAGTAGTTGAGATTGACGTACTGAGCCATAACGCACCCGAAACTCGGTCAAGTGAAGGGAGGAACACACTTCGGCGTCTCTGGCGGGATTAGATCAACCGGAAAGTTACTACAAACACATACTTGAACAAGGGATCAAGAATCTATATGTGAACACAGCTATTTCTTCAATAATGGATGAGAAATGAGCATCATTTTGCTTTTCTAAATATATATATATATATATATATATATATATATATATATATATATATATATATATATACATATATATATATATATATATATATATATCTATATATATATATATATATAATATATATGTGTGTGTGTGTGTGTGTATATATATATGCATATACATGAATGCAATGTCGTTCATTCTCCTCTCTTTTCTTTTTTTTTAAATCAGTAATTTTCACTGAATGCTGATGGGTATACTATCGTCAAGAAATCAGACTGTTCGATGTGAAGTTTCTCCTTTAAAGGAATACGTTTATGATGCAAAGTATTGGATTCAGTTGAAATTTTAATCATCAGTGGAAAGTTTACTTACCGTTTTCCTTTATGTGTATTGTAACAGCTTCGCACGGCAGAGCTGTGCTGCACAGGTTTCTACACATACCTGGAAGTTCAAGGAAAATGGAATTGCTTTAATAATGCGCTTTCTCACTGGTTGGTGATGAATACTGTAAAGGCGTGTAGACCTGATACAGAGCATTTCCATTAACGTAATTTTCTAATGTTTCTTACATGTTGGCAATGGATACACGAATAAAAATATTTCCTTAATAATAATTTCATTTTCTTACTTATGACAGTATAGATAAGTGATAGATCTGCCAAGTATAACTCTCTCTCTCAGTGCCATTTTGCTTGGTGAGACGTTACCGCGCACAGTCTGATTAATCAACAGATATCACGTGTTTAATATTCGTCTAGAAATTTATAAATATCTAGAAGTTTTCATGAACTGTCGGTGATAAGATTAGTGTGAAAATAGTAGTATAAAGCGTCTACTAAGTTAGTTTATCAAGTGAAATACTGTAAATCAGATCAATATGGCAGTAAGTTCCAACTGTGGAAAAAAATGGCGAAATTTAGCGTGTTTAGCAGATTCGCAATATGATGAGGTAGCAGGAAGGGAGCTGGCATTTCTCATCTATGAGATCAACAACAGCCCTAACCAAAAAGATACAAAAGCATTCATAGATATATTAGAACGACAAAGAAAATGAATAAGGTGAACATTGTGAATATCCTCATTGATGCAATAGGGGAAAGAATGCCAAAAGTATGTAAACTGTGTAAGGTGGGGTATAGCATAATTAATCCACAAAACCTGATCAGAAAATGTTCTGCATGCAACATTCTGACGCATCCACAATGTGCTGAAGTAATGCAAGATATGAGAAAAGATACCGGAATATTTTGCTCAACACGTCTATCATGGATAGACTGAATGTACAAATAGTTGAGGATGAAGAAGAAGAGGAAGAGGAAGAAGAAGAAGAGGAAAACAGTTGAGAAGTAAACAAAACTGAAATGACAGAAAATAATAAGGAAAACAAAGAACAAGATAAAAGTATGGATGCAAAGATACTCATTGATACTACATATGAGGCAATCAAGTAGCATACATACGAAGAAATAAATTACGACATGACAACACAAAAGAAAATCCCGAAGAGGCTCTACCCAGATCTCCACAATGATGGAAAAGAGGAAATAATAGACAAGAAAGACAAAGTCTGCAACCTTTTGAAAAGAGGGAATTGCAGATTCGGAGAAAGATGTTACTACAAACATCCTAAGGTATGTCACAACTATGAAATATATGGTAAATGTGCATACCTAGACGGCTATGAGGATGATTGCAGAGATCTACATCTAAAAATATGCAAAAACCTAAAAGAAGGAAAAGGATGTAAGTTCGACAAAAAATGTAAATATATGGACCCTGTAGCCATGAATCAAAATCAAATAAATAATCAATCAAATAATAAAATCCAAAATAAGAAAGAAACAAATAAAGAGAGGAACAAAGAATATCAGGTGAAAGAAAAAAAAGCCATCACCGCGATATGCAGTATCAGCAAAATATTTCCAAGCATCAGCTCCAAGATACAACTCAAGAGATAAGAACTTTATTTATGATGCAAGAGGATATTGCAGATACAGAGAAAATTGCAGATTCAGACACAAAATTAATAATTATGATGAAGGAAGATCAAATATTATGGAAAAGTTGGATTTTTTTAATGTCAGAATTTCTGGAAATGAAGAAAAGAACAACATACCAGAACAGGAAAGAGACATGGGAAAATCCTTATTATTACCCATATTAAATGAAGGAGAAAACACGCAAACCATCATAGTGATGAATGCGCAGGGTTTAGTTACGAGTAACTCAAAAAGAAAAATAGAGTACTTAAAAGAACTAACCCAAATTGAAAAGAAAAATGATATAATGAATATAAATGAAACCTGGTATTCCCAAGAGACTGGGAATGACGATCAAATAAAAGGGTTCCAAACTTATAGATCAGATAGAAAAAATAGGAATCAAGGGGGAACCGCAATATATGGGAAAGACAAAAAACAAGGAAAAATATATGAGAAATATAGTAACTAAGAATGTGAACTAATAGCGGTAGAATTTGAATCTGAAAAATTAATGAACATAGTAATATATAGACCCCTAATACTAAAGAGTTTGACATAATAATAGAAAAATTGGATGATATATGTAGAAATCACAAGTACGGGACTATTCTCCTATCTGGAGACTTTAACTCTCCTTTCGTAAACTGGAAAGAACGAATAGGAGATTGTGGTTGTATTTATACATATAAAAAAGAGAGTAATAGTAGTGTAGAAGATAAGAGGCAATTCGAAAAGCTATTAGATATACTACTAGAATACAACATTCAACAAATAAATCACCTGCCAACAAGAAAGGAAAATACTTTAGAACTAGTATTTGTGAACGAGGTGAATTATGTTAAAGAAATAATAGTTTATAATGCGAGTATTTCAGACCATAATGTCATAGAATTAACAGTCCATTCCAAAGCAAGTGAAAACAGAGATAAGCAAGAAATGAAAAAGTGTGAAGGATATGGAAAATACAACTTCAGTAAAAATATAAAATGGTCAGAAATAAATGAAGAATTAAGCAAAGATTGGGATAACATTTTCGTAAGTGGTGACATAAGGGTAAATACGGAGATATTATATAAAATATTAGAGAAAATAGTGGATAAATATACACCGAAGAAGAAAAGTAAAAATCAGTCATGCATACCAAGAGACAGAAGGATCTTGTTCCAGAAAATCAGAAAGTGGAAAAAAGGTCTTGAAAAAGAAAAAATGCATGGAAAGTTATAGAACTAAAAAGTAAGATAGAAAATGCAGAACAAAAGATTATACAATCAAAAGAAATTGAAAAACGGGACTTGGAAGAAAAAACCCTAGTAAATATCAAGCAAAACCCCAAATTATTATACTCGTACGCGAAAAAGATGAATAAAAGAAGAATAGAAATAGACCCTCTAAGAACCTAGCCACCTGGAGGGGCAAACAAGTCCTTATGGGTGCCGGTCCCAAGCCCGGATAAATAGGGAGGGTTGGTGTCAGGAAGGGCATCCGGCTGTAAAAATCTGTGCCAAAACCAAAAAATGGAATGAGCCGAAATATGGAAAGAGGTAATGCTAGGGCGTACTCCATAAACGACGCACAGAGACATCACCCTAACTCTGTGGTAAGGCGAGGGCTACTGCATCAGGAGCGGGTGCAGCTAAAGAAGCGAGCTCACATTGGGTTTAGAGTATGTCAGCTAAATGTTGGGTCCATGACTGGGAGAGGTAGAGAATTGGCTGACTTGATGAGAGAAAAGAGAGTAGATGTTATGTGTGTGCAAGAAACGCGGTGGAAAGGAAATAAAGCTAAAGAGTTGGGAGATGGATATAAGCTATATTATAGTGGAGCAAATAAACAAGGTAGAAATGGAGTTGGCATACTGTCTAATGAACTAAAGAACTCGGTAATAGAAGTGCATAGAAAGAATGACCGTATCATCAGATTGAAGATATGTTATGGAGGAGAGATTCTGAATGTTGTAAGCGCATATGCACCACAAGTTGGTTGCACAGAAGAAGAGAAGGGAAATTTCTGGAGAGACATGGATGGAATAATGCAAGAACTGGAAGAGCATGAGAGGGTGATAGTTGGGGCAGATTTGAATGGCCATGTCTGAAGTGAAAATGAGGCGATTGGGCGGGTGCATGGGGGTCATGGAATTGGGGAGAGAAACCCAGAAGGAGAGAGTGTAGTGGACTTTGCCGTGTCATTCGACATGGCAGTAGTAAACACATTCTTTAAGAAGAAAAGGGAACACCTAATAACATATAGGAGTGGGGGAAGATTCTCCCAGATAGACTACTTCTTGTATAAAAGGATAAATCTGGTGGAGGTCAAGAACTGCAAAGTTATTCCAGGCGACCATGTAGCCCCCCAACACAGACTGCTATGTATGGATTTGAAGTTGAAAAGGGAAAGAAAAACCAAAGCTAAAGGGATAAGGAAATTAAATGGTACAAATTAGAGAAGGAAGGGGATAAGAAGAGAGAGTTTAAGAGGAGAGTTTTGGAGGATATTGATATAGGGATTGAAGATGTTCAAGAATGGTGGGCACGAAATGCAGCAGCAATAAGAAGGCATAGAAAGGAGCTGCTAGGAGAGACATCTGGTATCATATGGGAAGAAAAGGAGAGTTGGTGTTGGGATGAAGACATTGAGAAAGTAGTAAAAGATAAGAAGGAGGCAAAGAAAAGATGGGAAGAGTCACAGTCAGTGGAAGACAAAAATAGGTACAGAGAGAAAAACAAGGTGGTGAAAAAGGTGTTAGCCCAAGCTAAAGCAAAGTCGTATGATGATGTGTATAATGAGCTGGGGACAAAGGAAGGATGAAAGAAGATGATCAAGCTATCAAAGGCTAGAAATAAGAGCACCAAAGATATAACACAAATCAAACAAATATTTCGAACAGTTGTTAAATGAAAAAAATAATAGACTAATAAGAGAGGATGGGCAAGTGAACATTGGCATGGTAATGAGGTTTTTCTAGGCAAGAGGTACTAGATGCACTGAAGAAGATGAAGAATAGGAAGACAACCGGACCAGACATGATTCCGGTGGAGGCATGGAAAGCATTAGGAGATGAAGGAGTGGATATACTGTATGATCTTATGATAAAGATCCTTGAACAGGAAAAGATACCAAATGAGTGGCGTGGGAGTATATTGTTCCCAATTTTTAAAGGGAAAGGCGATGTCCAAGAGTGTGGTAATTATAGGGGCATTAAATTGATGTCCCACACTTTGAAGATACTGGAAAGGATGATAGATGCTAGACTGAGAGAAGAAGTACAAATAGGTAAAGAGCAGATGGGATTTATGAAGGGAAGGGGAACAACAGATGGTATATTTTGTCTGAGGCAAATAATGGAGAAATTCGGGGAAAGACAAAGGGACCTACATATGGTATTCATTGACCTTGAAAAGGCTTATGACGAGTCCCGAGACAAGAGGTATGGAGGAACCTGAGGGAGAAGATGGTGTCAGAGAAGTAGTGCGATTGATACAAGAGATGTACCGGAAATGTACTTACCAGAGTGAGGAGCAGTTGAGAGACAGAGGTTTGTTTGGAGGTGAGAGTAGGATTACACCAGGGGTCGGCTCTGAGCCCATTTATCTTTAACATAGTGATGGATGTTATAATAGAGGAAGTAAGGGAGACAGTACCATGGAACACATTGTATGCGGATGATATTGTTCTGTGTGCAGAGAGCAGGGAAGATCTGGAAGTGAAATTGGAAAGATGGAGACAAGTACTGGAGGACAGACGAATGAGAATAAGTAGATCTAAGACAGAATATATGTGTACCACCACTGAGGGGGAAGATAGAGAAAGTATTCAGCTTGGTGGAGAGCAAATAAGGAGAGTTGATAAGTTTAAGTATTTGGGATCTTTTGTTAACGCTGGAGGAAGTATGGAAGAAGAAGTAAAACATCGTGTACAGGCAGGCTGGAACAACTGGACAGCAGCCTCTGGAGTTCTTTGTGACAAAAGAGTGCCGCTTAGGTTAAAAGGAAAATTTCACAAGACGGTGGTAAGAACAGCAATGCTGTATGGTACGGAAACAGCAAGCATGAGAAAAACAGAGCAGAAGAAGATGGATGTGGCAGAAATGAGAATGCTAAGGTGGATGTTTGGGGTGACAAGAGAGGATAGGATCAGAAATGACTACATAAGGGGGTCGACTAAGGTGGTGGAAGTATCAAAGAAAGTGCAGGAGGGGAGGCTGAGATGGTATGGACACCTGTTGAGGAGAGATGAGGACCACGCTGGGAGACATACTATGGGGGTGGAGGTGCAAGGAAGAAGAAAAGAGGGAGACAAGAAAGAGATAAGGACTGTGTGAGAGGAGACTTACATGAGAAGGGAATTGATGAGCAGAAGCGCAGGATAGAAATAGATGGAAACGGCTCATCCGAAACGGCGACCCCATATAAAAATGGGAACAAGCTGGGAAGAAGAAGAAATAGACCCTCTAAGAATTGAAGGGAGATTAACGAATGAAAAAAAGGAAATATGCAACATATTGGCAGAGCGATATGAGAGAGAATTCACCCCCAGAATTGATAATGAAGATAATGATATAGAAGTAAGGGACGAAAATAGTGAATATTTAGCTGACATAGATATTAATGAAGCTGATATTGTGCAGGCTATTAATGAAATTAAAAATGGAGCTGCTGCAGGTCCTGACGGTGTCCCTGCTATTTTGTTAAAGAAAGTAGTTCATTCTATTGCAAAGCCACTTGGAATATTATTAAGACAAAGTGTAGATACAGGCAAGATTTATGATGAGCATAAATTAGCATATATTACCCCAACTTTCAAAAGTGGATCAAGACTAGAGGCAAGTAATTATAGGCCTGTGAGTCTAACATCACATATTATGAAAGTGTATGAAAGGGTAATGAAGAAAAATATTATGAAACATTTAATAAAAAATAATTTGTTTGATATAGGACAACATGGTTTCATACCCGGAAAAAGTACACAAACCCAACTGAGAACATATACAAAAATATGAAAAGAGAAAATGAAACAGATGTGGTTTATCTAGACTTTGCAAAAGCTTTTGACAAGGTAGACCATAATATATTAGCGAAGAAAATGAGAAAACATAATATAGTAGTTAAAGTAGGAAGATGGTTAAAAGAATTTTTACACAACAGAAAACAGATAGTTATTGCAAACGATGAGAAATCGGATGAAGCTAAGGTAATATCCGGTGTGCCACAAGGTACGATGTTAGCTGCATTACTGTTTGTTATTATGATTGCAGACATAGACAGTAATGTTAAGGACTCGGTAGTGAGTAGTTTCGCCGATGACACAAGAATAAGTAGAGAAATTACTTGTGATGAAGATAGGAACGGGCTACAAAGAGACCTTAACAAAGTATATGATTGGGCAGAAGTAAATAGGATGGTATTTAACTCTGATAAATTTGAATCAATAAATTATGGAGACAGAGAAGGAAAGCTATATGCATATAGAGGACCTAATACTGAGACAATCACAAATAAGGAAGCAGTTAAAGACCTTGGTGTGATGATGAATAGGAAAATGTTATGCAATGATCAAATAGCAATTCTGTTGGCAAAATGTAAAGCAAAAATGGGAATATTGTTACGGCACTTCAAAATAAGAAAAGCTGAACACAAGATTATGCTTTTTAAAACATATGTTCGTAGACCACTTGAATATTGCAATATGATATGGTACCCACATTATCAAAAGGATATTGCACAAATAGAGAGCGTACAAAGGTCCTTTACAGCTAGAATAGAAGAAGTAAAGGACCTTGACTACTGGGAAAGACTACAATCCTTAAAAGTATATAGTCTAGAAAGGAGAAGAGAACGCTACATGATAATTCAGGCATGGAAACAGATAGAAGGAATAGCCGAAAACATCATGGAGCTAAAAATATCAGAAAGAGCAAGCAGAGGTAGATTAATAGTGCCCAAAACTATACCAGGAAAAATAAGGAAAGCACACAGGACATTAATCCACTACGCACCAGCATCGATAATGCAGCATCTATTCAATGCGTTGCCAGCTCATCTGAGGAATATATCAGGAGTGAGCGTAGATGTGTTTAAGAATAAGCTCGACAAATATCTAAGCTGCATCCCAGACCATCCAAGATTGGAAGATGCAAAATATACCGGAAGATGTACTAGCAACTCTCTGGTAGACATTAGAGGTGCCTCAAACTGAGGGACCTTGGGCAACCCGAACAAGATGTAAGGTCTGTAAGGTAAGGTCTCTCTCTCTCTTCTCTCTCTCTCTCTCTCTCTCTCTCTCTCTCTGTTATTCATAAATATGAGTTGCTATTGGTTATGGATTGACAATCTTTCGTAACGGATGTTATAAGTGATCTAAATAATAGAATAAAACCCGCGTTCTATGTCCTGCTAAGGGTCAAGACTTTATATTTGGAAGTTCCTGACAAATTCTCTAAACGGAAAGTGGCCGAAAACTCCGCCGATAGAATTCTGCAACTCACACATGGCGCTGACGTTGGCAATGATGCGCGTGACGTCTTTTGCTGGAACGGCAAGATTAGGAATCAGACGATAGTGGATTCCTCCGAGGACCGTTGACGTCAGTTCCAGGAGGAACATCATCACGTCGACCTGACGTAATCCTCTCAAGATGGGGCTCATTGCTCCTGGACGTGACCTGCCTTTGAACGGAAGATGATATTGTCGATCATATTCAAACAAATTCTATCTAATGAGACAATTTTTTTAAAAACATTAATGCTCAGTTTCAATTATAGGATGAAAAAGGACCATAATAGTGCCACTGTATTAATTGCAGGGTATTTATATGCTGTTTGGGTCAGTCAAAAGTAACATTGCACAAGAAGAAACAGATGCCGCTGTTAAGAGCACATTTACAGTTAATGTTTAGAGTAATAGTACAATTATTACCTAGTGTTTAAAAAAAAGCCTAGTTAAAAAAATCAATTGTAATTTGTAAATATTGAAGGTATTTATTTTTGTAATATTTTGTAACATCCTACTTATGTAAGTGATATGTAATATTTTTTCTAATAAAATATAGAATATACTGGGAGATTAAAACATTTTATTGGGAACTCATTTTTTGTGGCAGTGATAAGATATAAATCGAGCGAAAACTATCAGGCGTCACCCTACAGACCTACGTTGAAATTAGGTAGGGAAATCGTAGTTAGAATTCTTAGGTGAAATCGACAAATTGCAGCCTGGGCCGAGCCACAATTTCCATCAGATCCTACACCTTTTGACCTACATAGTAGTACGTTAATTAAGAACAAGGTTTTCGAATGCAGGGACATGGTTCTGGTAATTTCAAACCACCACGAATGACTCCGATGACTCCAGCAAAAACTCCACAAAAACATACATCGTCATTTAAATATTTTTTCAAAGATTTTCAGGGACGCAGAATCCTTACGCTGTTACTGCATCATCTCCAAAAGCTAAGTACATTTTAACTTTATCTTTCCTTCCAGCATACTGCAAGAAGTTTGTTGTGGAATCCATTCTACCTTATCATTATTAACACTTTATTAATAAGGAGTCTACAAATGTTATAGCTGAAGAGCAGGTAAATGTCTAGAAAAGTAAGGTAGAAAAAAAGTTAGTAACAATTTCATATCTCATTATTATTATTATTATTATTATTATTATTATTATTATTATTATTATTATTATTGTCATTTCTCTTCGCAACTGGGTCATGAAGCTGTAAAAGGGCGATGGAGTTATTTTAAGCAACTGTTTGTTTTCATATGCTTATCTTGTCGTCTTCTGCAGTACGGTAACGTTACATTTTCATGCTTTAGCTTTAAATAAGGTTCTTCTCATCTCCTACATATTTTTGGTGCATGTATAGATCCTGTAATGCAGTTTTATGGACATACTATTGTCATAATCTGTGTCCGCCATGCTATCACGTTGCCAGTTATTTACAGAGACTCGGGTTTGCTGTTCAACAATGGGGTCAGAGAAATACTTGTTTTATGAGTATTCGTGTTGAAGTTTCAATCTCGACGTACAGTTATTGGCATTTATATTACTTATGCTGTAATTTTCGTGTTGTTGTTTGTGTCATTATCATCATAACCTTTTATTTATCTTGTGTCAAGCGAAGTTGTTTAGCAAAAAGAAAAACCTTTACACTGCCAGGAGGAGTAGAATTGATATTTATTAGGTTAGCCTTAACTTAAACTTAACCTTTCGAATTACCTCGTAGGCTCACAAACAATCACAAAGCACAGTTTATCAAGCACTGGACGCAGGAGAGAAGAGCAGGCACGGTCTACCGTCTCCACGACTAAGCAGCTACTCCCTCAGCCCTAATCTGTCACTGGTTCGAGCCAAATAGAATAATTGATTAATACGTAGTGTGACAGTCTTCTTGCATTACTCAGAAAAAAATATAAGCTTTAGCCCGTTTTATACAAGCAATGCTCTTCAATTGAATGGGGCAGGTAGCAAAATGTAAGTTATCGGGTGGTAGAATTTGTGAAAGGTTCTGCAGCAAAATGTAGATTATCGGGTGGTAGAATTTGTAAAAGCTTTTGCAGCAAAATGTAAATTATCGGGTGGTTGAATTTGTAAAAGTAAAAGCTTCTGCATGAAGACCATCGCATCCTGGCGATTTATTGTTAGGAAGGTTGTTTATGGCATCGCGTAATACGACCTGGGGAAATGAAATTTAGTGTTATCAGTATGGCGGTTATCTTACATCCCTTCAGAGGGGGTCTTGATCGTTTATGCAATTCAGGATATAGTGGTGTAATGATCGCCCCACATTCTTGCCATAGCCTCGTCACCGACGGTTTCCCCTACTTTGTAATAACATTTCAGTTTTGGGATTTATGGACTGAATGTCCTTCCAAAGACATTGCATCAGCTCTTAGTTGCATTTCGTTTATTCTCCTGTACTTAAAAACGAAGTTTGAACTGCCCTCTCGCCTGTCTCATTAGCAATGCAATGTGTCCCTCCCTGAGGCTACCATTTTGCTCCACATTATTAAAAACATTTCTCGCGATTATGTAAGAGATCTTTAACCAAGTCATTTCAGAATCTCATCAAAATCGGTAGAGAATTATGGTTTAGTATGGCGTTCATACAAACACACACACACAAACAAACTAACAGACATTTTCTAATTTATGCATATAGTACTGATCGCCAGTAATAATGTATATATATATGTGTGTGTGTGTGTGTGTGTGTACCATATACATATACACTGCCGCTAAACGTCGAGATAAAGAAATGTCACGAACATGATGGGTCGTGTCTTACCCAAAGGTGCAACATTCTTCATGGCACAGGCAACCGAAAATTCCCACGGTAGCCTCAGTCAAGCCCTGTTGCATGAACGCACGATTTATTAATAAAAATGGTAGCGTGCACGTTGACTTGCTCCAGATCTAACTTCGAAGTGTCTGCGTGGTGGCTGGGACCTGCTCTGAACTGTTTAAGTTCCTTCCAAATGTAGTTAATGTGGGCTTTTGCTTTCTGCACCGAGGAAATCAATAAACGCAGTGAGAGTTTGATATTCCTAGGTGTTTTCAGAGATTTATTTTATACAGTTATTTGCCGTTAGGGTAAAACAGTTATGCTCAATGAGACCTCCCGCTCAAACGTAATGATGATGATAACAGATGAGTTGTAATACAAGCGTCTAGGCCTTCACTCATAATATAGAATATGTTCTGAGTCACTGCCAACCAAGGAGGAGATAAGCAAGTAGGCCTATGTCGCATTTTACGATCGTTGAACATTTCAACGTATTTCCTGTATACGTGATTGGCTGAAAAAGGGAAGGAAGGTAAATACATGATTATAAATAATTATTATTGTGAATTTGTACCTGAAATTCATTACTGATGTTGATTTTTTCTTTCTACCAATTGAAGGATAAGGGTGTAATTACGTCTTTACATTAGGCTTAGATACGCAAGTATTTTGATCAAGGCATCGAAATAAATGAATTTTGTTCATTAGTGGATGCATCAGACGTGAAAAAACCCTTAAATGGTAATTGGTATGTCTCGTTTTATCTAAATTTTATTATACTTGAATAGTGTATGCAAATTTCTACTATTTAACCTCTCTCTCTCTGTCTCTCTCTCTCTCTCTATATATATAATACCTATATTTATATATATAATATATATATATATATATATATATATATATATATATATATATATATATATACAAATATATATGTATATATACATATATGTATATATGTATATATACATATATACATATATGTATACACACACACACACACACACACACACAAACACACATATATATATATATATATATATATATATATATATATATATATATATATATATATATATATATATATATATATATCTATATATATATAAATATCTATATAAATATCTATAAATATAAATGTATGTATATATATATATATATATATATATATATATATATATATATATATATATATATATATATATATATAAATATCTAAATAAATATCTATTTAAATATATATATATATATATATATATATATATATATATATATATATATATATATATATCTAAATAATTTATATCTATATATATATATATATATATATATATATATATATATATATATATATATATACTCTATATATATATATATATATATATATATATATATATATATATATGTAAGTGTTACATAAGTAGAATATATGGAATGTTATTCCATATATAAAAACTTAAAAACTATGACTAATTAAAACCAGATTGCTTGCAGGAATGTGATCAGACTAGAGACGATAAGTAGGCTAGATGACGTATACATAAAGTAGGCTAAGATGACGAGTTGTACTCAGTCAGTGTCTAGTGCCGTCACCTATGGTCTATCATTTGTTTTGAAAATAGTAATCCAAGCTTCCTGCTTAAGACAAACAACACCGCGACCTATAATTGAAACGGCCAACGTGATTTGTAATCTATGTCATCTGTGTGCATGTTCGAATGTTCGAGCTACTGTCTGTTTCCTTTATGATTGTAAACCAGATTGTAGAGCAGAAGCGATCAAGCCATCGTCATTAAAAGACCTGTCCCATTTTTATCTAAGCTTAATCATGTAGAATTCAATCAGCCATCATCATTGGCAGACTTGTACAATTTCATCTTGTAATCTCAGAAGAATAGATCTATTTTTGTACTCAGTGTTTTCTACTAGAACCTCACATCAGAAAGAGATCGAATGAAGTTATAACTATCATCATGAGTTTAACACATCTCCGTCGTCATAATCAAAGAAGATATTGACTTCGTAAGTTATCATCAAACCCCTAGAGACTCCAATGAGTATGGAAGTCATAACCAACCGACT
Organism: Macrobrachium nipponense; assembly: GCF_015104395.2. Lineage (NCBI taxonomy): Eukaryota > Metazoa > Arthropoda > Malacostraca > Decapoda > Palaemonidae > Macrobrachium > Macrobrachium nipponense. The sequence continues at coordinate 53,033,657 of NC_061093.1, read as the reverse complement.
TACCGTAAGATTATCGCAAGTCTAACATAACCTCACAGGGCGCCTTATTATACAAAGGCAACAGCCCTAAATTGGTGGCAGCTACAGAATTCTACAACGTCTTCCGAAGAATAACGAATGTATCATATCAGAAGTCAACGACGACGAAAGCAAGAGATTCTTCAAGCAACTTAGTATCATCGTTAGTGAGCGTCTTCAGCACTGCATAACTTCAAGAAACAAACCCGACGTGTCTTCTTCCTACGGCAACGCAAGCTTCGTCCTAAGAGATGTCTCTCATTAGAATCATTCAAGAAAACATCATCGCTTATTGAGTGTTTCCTGCACTTCAAGAAACAAATTAACGTGTCTTCAGCATTGGATCTTCAAGGACACATATCATCCGACAAAATGAACACGCGCACGGCGGAAACTCAAGCCAAAACCAGAGTCATCTGCTAAAACAGAGAAAGGGGACCAAGGCCACGTGTTGTTATCGGAACACCGAGACTTCCACAAAATCAAGCTAAGTACAATCTTTTTATTCATTTGGAGTAACTGAGTGTTTCCTTTGCAGGTCGAATTTTCGTTGTTCCCGTGGCTGAAGTTACGAGACATTCTTAATCTTACTTTTTTACAGAAATTATCAAGATAATTGGGATTTCGTACTGCGAGTTTTTATCTTTGAGTTTCTGTTTCCAGAAGTTCTCCGAAATATCATAATCATAAAACTGTGTTAATTTTATAATTTTGGGTGATTAATTAATTCTGTACGTAACAAATCATATTAAACATGAATATGCATTTATGCAGTGGACTTCTGTATTTATACAGATGCATGGATAGGGTAGTTAGGCACCGTAGTGATAAGAAAACACACAAAAACAAGTGGAACACCCGTAGAAATCTGGATAAATTAGAAGTAAGACTATTTCGGGTCAGGACAATAAAGGCTCTTGTGCAAGGTCCCGATCGCCTTGAGTTTTTTGAGTTATATGCGTAAAAAAAAAATTGAACCTCAATGACTCAACTTAACTTTAGAAAATACAGCTGGATTGCAAGGAATAACATGTCTGAAAAAACTTTCATTAGTTAACAAATTAACAAAAAAAAATGCTCTAAATGCGCTGACCTGGATCTCTCACTATTTCATATTCTAACAAAGAATGAAAGTAAAACCACAGCAAGTACATATAGTTAATAATAACGCAATAGATAACTTATTTTAATAGTAATCGCTCAATTCCTTATAGTTTCAAGTCATTCTTATGTTCGTTGCTTTATACATAACCAACAAAAACAGAATGCTAAAAACACACAATACGTTGCCGATGGTAATAAAGAGAAGAATCCTAATTATTATAAAAAGAAATAGGTAAACAGTAACCCTAAAAATCAGAAACAAACAAATGCGTGCTTAAGCAAACTTGGTTACTGTGCCATCTAGCATAACGGTCAGGGTCAGTCAAATCTGCCGAGTGTTCAAAGCAAAGCACATTCCACATAATAAGCGACTCTAGCAGAGCGGGGAAGAGCGATGTTGGATCCATTTATGCCAATACCTTTTAGAATTAAAAAGGAATTTTCCTATGAATCACACGACCGTATCAAGTAATCAGAGCAGGTTCTCGTAATTTTAATACAATAAGTTATTATAAGTAGTGGTGGATTAAGCCCGACTGTACGCGCCGTAAAAATGAGAATATCTTGTTTTTTATTCCTTTAGTCCACGTAATATCCTGTATTTAAGGACTCACCGTTTTATTGTTCGAACTTCCCTGTTGAGAAGTCCGGAGTATGGTTCAGTAATTGGCAATAACGAGTTAATTGTCGTAGTGCAACTTAGTACAGGGCAGATAAGCGTATGCTAACAGATACCTCTATAGTTATAAAAACCACTGATTCTATATCTAGCGTAATTGTAAGATATCCATCTATGGGTATACAAAACATTATTTTACCTCCTGCCATATAAGGCGTGTTTATCAAAGGAAAATTCTATAAATCTTCTAACACATTAAAATCCGTTTGAACAAAAAGAGACAGTTAATCAAATAATAACTTATATAGAGGAACAATCACTTGTCTCATAAATCATGACATTGTTCAACCAACCCAATAGAATTCTCCCACACCCGCAGTCGCAGTTTGCACGCAAAATCTCAAGACGCATGCACCCTCAAATGTCTTAGTTCGTGTAAAAAGACTTTGCTAAGATCTGAAATTTTAATCCTTCTCGACACTCTGAAATATAACGATTTCCGCAAACAAAGCGCTATACACTGTTGACTCACAGCAACAAGTTAATCTCGTGATCCACAAAACCTATACACATCGTATTATCGTACACCTTCGGCTCTCTAACGGGCTTCGGCAAGGGGGCATTCTCTCTCCATACCTGTTTAATACGTACACAGATGCTTTGAATGTCAAACTGAACTCACTCCCAATCGGATGCACTGTCAATGAAACCACTGCCGCCAATATGCAGGGAAGAATTTGATATAATCTACAACGAAACCAAGACCCAGTTCATGTCGCTGCTCCCGAGATCGCTTAAGCATATTTGCAGAACCACAAATTTTCCTCGGAAACCATCAGCTGGAATTGGTGTGCGAATTTCCATATTTGGGTCACATTATCACCGACGACTAAAAGATACGGCAGACATTGAACAGAGGCGTCGTAAACTATGTGCAACTGGCAACATGATTGTAAGGAGGTTTGCCGTCTGTCACCGAGACGTGAAACTGCTGCTCTACCGCTGTACTGCTACAGTATCTATGGGTGTTCCCTCTGGACGAAATTATACCCGAGAGGACCATGAGATGTGTTCATGTTGTGCACAATGACATTCTAAGATGCCTCACAAACACTCCACACTACCACTCCGCCACACAGATGTTCTTAGAAAACCACGTGGACAATTTAAAAATCATTGTAAGGCGAACAATGTCCAGTCTGGTAAACCGGAGTGAGAAACAGCGGCAACTCGCTCATACAAAGGAGTGAAGCAAGAAAAAGATCTAAATTGTGGGAAAGATGGGAAAATGAGGCCTTTTGTGTCCTAAAGGACTTAATCTCTGTATTGGCAAGATGTCATCTGCAGAATTTGTCATTATTATATTTATTACTGATATTTTTATTTTTTCATTATTACTGTGATTACTATCAAGTTAAAGTTTTTTTTTTCTCTACAGTCAATTTTCGTATTTAGCCCTATGGACCTGACTACTGTAACCACCTAAGGTCTCTAGTTGAAATTTAAGATATATAAATCTGTGCACTAACTGTTATAACTCCAATGCATTTTGTTTTCTCACCAATATTATTACTGTTATTACCAGTATTATGATTACTATCTTTATGTACCTCTAGCTATTTTGTGGATAAGTGCCGATTACTAATTTTTCTTTATCATGTTGTCTCATATCTAGATTGTGTATGTTACTGTGTATTTTGTATATTCACTGTATATGGCCCTGAGCCGAAATAAGGATATTATTATTATCATTATTATAAATATCGCATTTTTTATTGTTGCTAATTTTTAATCACGCCCGACCAGTCGTAGATGAATCCCTCTTATACTCTATCTAAAGTAATATCCGTAAAGTCATTCAAGCAGAGGTGATTCCGCAACATTTTTTTTTTCGTCTTTTATCTGAATACCAGGATGTTTCTCCACAGGCGATGATCTCTGGGGGAAAACAGATGTCATTGAACACAAAATACGGTCTAAGGACAAACATAAAGCTATATACGTACCTTCGTATAGACTCCCAATGAAATTTCAAAATAGAGATAAATGACGAAGTTGAAAAAATGTTAGTAATAGGAGTCATTAGGAAATCAAATAGCCCATATAATTTTTCCCTTAAACTTCATGCCAAAAAAGATCGGACTTGGCGTATCGGCGTAGATTTCTGTCGCTTAAACAAGGAAACGACTCCCGATCGTTTTCCAGTGCCATGTACCGACGACATCTTATCTTTGTTAGGTCAGAATAAATTTTTTGCCAGCTTGGACTTACTTAAAGGCTTTCACCAGATACCATTAACTATGTGAGGTACCTCATACCCGCCTCAGCACCCTTTGGGGACATTATCAATTTTTATGTATGCCTTCGGTTTACGTTACGCCCCAATTACATTCACCAGAATGATTAATATAGTGTTTGGAGACTTTTAGGGGATACCCTACATGCCTATATGGTTGGTCTTGTAATCTTTTCTAATACCTTAGAAGTACATTCACATAAACTAGAGCTAGTGCTACAGAGACTAAGACAAATAATCTCAGAGTAAAATATCTAAATGTGAGTTTGTAAAAACCGAACATGTTTATCTAGGTTTATGTGTCTAGTCAAGGTCTTAAAGTAGTCCATGGTAAGGTGTCGTATATTCATTAACTTTCGGTACCTATTAACGTAAAAGGGGGATACAGCACTTGCGCTGTAGTGGGTATTACAATCGTAAGTAAATATTTAACTCGTCAATCACAGCAGCTCCTTTAACAGATCTTACGAAGAAGAAGGGCGTAGATTTATTATGGTCTGAAAAGCATCAACAGGCGTTCGATATCTTAAAATTGGAATTATGCAGCTCACCTATCTTAAAAATCCCTGATTTAAATAAGGATTTTTTTTTTTGCCTTATTGCAAACAGACGCCTCAGACCAAGGGGTAAGAGGGGTAGTACTTCAGTAATATGATAAACAGTTCTTTCCTATAGCTTTTTATTCACGTAAACTAAAGCCCTCTGAAAGTAAATATGCATTAATAAGCAAGGAAGGGCTAGGTATCGTCAACTCACTAGTACATTTTAAGTTCATAATCTACGGCTATCCTGTTAAAGTCCTTACCGACCATAAGTCCCTTACCGAGTTTTTTTTTGCAAGGCTTTAATCCCACCAATCCCAAAGGAACTCGGTGGCATATGATCATTCAGGTCTTTGGAGCCAAGATACGATATCTACCTGGGAAAGCAAATATCATAGCTGACGCATTATCCCGCAATCCCGCACCATACTGCAAAGAACCATTAATTTGGACTAAAGATATAGATACATCCGTGCCTATTGTTAAAACCGTATCTAAACAAGAAAATTCATTAACCCAAGAGATCTTGAACATTGAATACCTGGGTTGGAGAGCTGAACTGTTACAAACTGAACAAAACAAGGGTCAGCAGCAATAAGCAAAACAATAAACACTTTGAACAAACAAAGGGTCAGCAGCAATAAGCAAAACAATAAACACTTCGAACGGAAACAAGGGTCAGCAGCTAAGCAAAACAATAAACACTTCGAACGGAAACCCTAAAGCAAAAGTATAGTTTAAAGTATGTGTATCAGAATTATGTAATCAAAATGTAATATATATGTAGGTCCGTGACGAGGAAACCTCGAAGAACACAACAGGTGACTAACGACCAGGTGGGAGTAATAATCTCTTTATACCAATTGTCCTAAACTGGTTGCATTCCAATCCATTAACTGATCATCCAGGGTTGTCTACTATGTCACAGAAAGCCAAATCACTATTTTACTGGCCTACAATGCTTACAGATATAAAAACCACATAACTAATTGTAACACGTGTCATGAAAACAAGGGACACACTAAGACACCTGTCAGTTTAAGGGCCTATCCCGTGCCAAATCAATCCTTGAAAGAATACACGTAGAATTATTAACAGAGTTACGAGTCTGACAGAGGAAATAAACACTTCCAAGTGTTAATAGTTCCCTTGACACGTTATATATGATTAATAGCACTAAAAAAACAAACACCGCAATGAGGTGCGCTAGGAATATTTATGAGTGCTAAATCAGTAAACATGAATTCAACCCATGATAATCTCTGATTCGGGTGGTGTAAATCAATAATAATCTCCTTAACTCGTTGTGTGAATTCCTCTCCATTAAGAAAACCAATACTATATTTATCACACCCAGAGTCAATCGGTTTGTAGAACGGATAAATAAGAAAGTGTCAATGTTTTATGGATTATAGCGGTTCTCGTTGTTTTTAAATACCTTTATCATTCATATCTTGTATCTATAGAAATGATAACGCAAGTAGCCTTATACGGTACGTCCACATAGAATACTTTCCTCATATTCAGGCCAACCATTAATGTACTATATATATATATATATATATATATATATATATATAATATATATATATATATATATATATATATATATATATATATATATATATATATATATATATATAATATATATTATATATATATATATATATATATATATAATATATATATATATATATATATAAATAAAAAAGTATGGATACAAGTGGAGTCGATATAATACACTCAGTAAGAAGTTGGAAGGGTTACAAATTACAATAAAAAAGGAATCACGATAAAATCAATAAAACAAAACGTAACCATATGCAGTAAGTGCTTATAAAAATACCAAATCCATATATGCGTAAAGATTTGAACTCTAACTAACGCTTTAGTTTAGTAGTCCATTCAGTATTCTAGGGATATTAACGACAAATAAAAAGTTCAAACACATATCAAAACCTACTGGCATATTGTCTGTCCCGGTGGTTTATATTCGTAGTCAATGAAAAAAAAAAAAAAAAAAGAGAGAGAGATTTTAAAGTCAGGAAGTCTAGAAGTGAAAATGTATATCTATGTGAATAATCCTATATGGATCTTACAGGGTAAATAATATAAAAAAAAATTTGTATGGAAACCTTTTTTCATTAGTTTTTGAATAAGGAATATCTAATTTAACATAAAGTAATTACATATATTTTACAATCTTGCAGATTTCCAACGTGAAACTAATATTATGTTGTCAAATTTGGTACTGTTTTTTTCAGACATTCTTCGCATGTGAGTGAAGTATAAAAAAAAAAAAATTTATACACGGCTATCATTTGAAAGTACTAAAGTCATATTTATTACAGCAAGTAACGTAACTTTTAAGCTGGCTGAGAAAATCTCCTAACCAGGAGATGAGGTCATCAGTCTTGAAGGTGCCTGGCGCATTTGCCGAATCATCATTGTTCCTTTTAACCTCAATAATCTGCTTGCACAGGCTTCATCTGTAGTTGTGTGTCGTCTCGTGCTTACAAAACAAGCCAGCTGGAGAATGCTTAGCTCATGAACTTCACATGTGGTTTCATAGGTCATGATGACATACATAGCCGTAACTTATTCTTATCCGTGTGTGCAATGCAACTTTAGTTAAGGAATTGCAATCATTTTAAAATTAATGAACAAAATAAGCAAACAGAATTTCTATAACATCAAAATGAATTAATTTTTTGTTTTTCTGAACCTCATAGACAATTAGTCAATAAATCAGCTTATGACATTGGTAAACGGACATTTAGAAGTATAAGGTCATGGGTATGAAAAATTTATTGCAAAAATAGCCTATTACAATTCAAGTAAATCCCATTCATGAGAAATGTCACATTTTCTTGAAAAACCAAAAGTTTATATAGAAATTAGTTACATAGTGGGTTCTTTCGTTGCATCTCCTGCCTATTAAAGTTTTAAAAAATTAACCTCAGAGAATGCGCGCGAGAAAATTGAATACGAACCTTTTGTTAGGGGCACATAGGATCGGATTTTATCACAGCTTAATTTCAGTAGCGTAGAGAAATACAGAATCATGATTAATATTCTCCTTGACTCTTATGTTGCCTGGCAATCTTACAAATAGCTCCGTTTCACACTTCTTTGTCTAGTACTTACTACCGTAATATCTAATTTTCTTTGGGATTCGTATTGATATCTGTTAATATGGATATTTTTACGGTCGTCAAAGACCTGGATCGGTTCAACTCATTGTTATAATGCCATGGTTAAAAAAGTTTGTACAGCTGACTCTTTTGAATTCCATAAAATATCAGCAAATTCATGTGGGTTAAGTCTAGTCCTTAACGGCTTTCACCCTCCTGCATTTGGATGTCTGAATTTACTTTGCCCTTGTGACAAGTATAATTTCACTTACAGGCTGATTAACGGAACTGGTTACAGTACCCTGCAGTACGAGAGTTTCACATCGCATGCCGGACATATCCTCTACAACTTCAAAAACCCGTTCGTCACTGGCAGACTACTACAATGTGAAGGAATAACACCATCATAAGTGAACAGCTTATTTCGTGGACTCTTGGGACCGACACCCGTATCCCGTCGTTAATCTCGTTTTTTAATGCGGAATGCTCCGGTGGCTGTCGGAATAGAATAGAAAAAAAGGGACATACTTCTGACAATTACGACCAAGAGGATATTCAACTCTACGTTGCTGGCGCAGGAATCGTGCTGGGGATGATTTCATTCATCACGAACGTATTCGTATGGCATAGGATGCAGAGGACAAGTATGGGCGCAAAATAGAACGTCGGACCCGCCCTGCCAGGCAATTTCCCCTTGTTTTTAACCATTTGGAATTGGTCATTTCATTTGGCTATAGGTGGTTGTCTGGAACTGTGTAATGGACGAAAAAGTTGTTCGAAACGCTAGAATGTGCAGTGGGTATAACCTCGGTCATGTATCCTATATATAAAGTTATCATGTTATCCCATATATAATAACAGAATCGAAATATATCTGTGCGTGTGCGCACTAGGAATCTATTTAAAGTGCACCTAGATTAATCACTTAGATTAGTCATTTATGTTAATCAGTTGTATTAAGTGCACATATATTGATCATAATTACATGAATCAATATATATATATATATATATATATATATATATATATATATATATATATATATATATATATATATATATATATAGATATATATATATATATATATACTAACTGCAGTTAGTATATGGGTTAATGAATCAGTTAGCATAAACAATTAATAAATCAATTACTAAAACTCAATTAGATATGATTTTTATCACTTCATATATGATTTTTATCAGTTAAGGATATGATTTTTTATCATGTTAATCTTTATTTTATTCAATTATCAGGAGTACATTAGTAATTTCTGTAGCGTATGTATCTTAATGAGTTGAAGTGAAAAACTGTATCATTATTTATCACGTGATCATTATTATTTACGAATATTATCATATGCATGTCTTATCTCTTATTACTTAAATCTGTATTTGTGTACACCATGACTTTTTTTTACTTATAAGTATTTTCTATATATCTATATATATTCACATAATGTCTGTATCACACTCCTATAAGTCAAATGCAAGTCAAGCTTGAGTAATATTCAGTGGTTGGTTTTGTAGCCGACCGAGCAATTATGTAAGTGTACATAAGTAGAATATAGGAATGTTATTCCATATATAAAAAACTTAAAAAACTATGACTAATTAAAACCAGATTGCTTGCAGAAATGTGATCAAACTAGAAACGATAAGTAGGCTAAGATGACATATCAATAAAGTAGGCTAAGATGAGGTTGCTGTCGTTTTGTCCGTGGTGATTACGAGAGTTCTACAGAATTCAACAATGTGTCTTTGGGGATCTGCAGAAGTCGTTAGAAGTCTTCTACAATGAGGGAGGCATTCCGTCTTCCTACAGCCTGCTACTGTCTGTTTTGGAAGTTGCAGACAAGCAAAGAGGGATATTCAAGAATCCAATATGAGAGAAAATTCTAGTGTTATTTGGAGAAATGAAGCATGATAAGACTTTATTTTATAATGCCAGAGACGTGCAGTTATTACTTATATTTTATTTTAAGCCGGCCAATGTGTTTTATATTATATAAGTTATTTTGTTTGACCATTTTGCTAGGCGGGAGCTAGCATTTATTGGTGGCCGAGCTATATTACTCCTAGGGTTATAATTAATGATATATTGCCAATATGTTCGCTGTGACCTATTGGAATGTGTGGAGAACAGAGCCAAAGCAACGACCTGAGAAAAGCTGATAAATGGTTTCTGTCTGCATAGTAGACAAGTCAATGTACGACCGTTCATGGGTCTTTTCAAAGTGCCATTGGGAAACTGGTTGAAGCCAGTAATATGAGGCGCTAACGTAATGTGCGTTTGTATGTGCGTGTGCGCCTCTTCCTTTTAAAATGTATCATAACTCAAGTCTATTGAGGGACTTGGCTTGGAGGCGTCTTGGAAGAAAGACAGGATGCCCGGGAAGCTTAGCGAAAGTTTATCTGTGATTTGTGTGTGAAATTTTCTGGGCTGCTTGGGGTGAGTCTTATACTGTTTTAGCCAAAGAGTGGCTTGTTGTCTATTTAACATTTATGAGAATATTCAATCTTTGACTTTGTTGTTAAAAACTTATGTGTGTACTTACGAGTGTTTCTCATGTCTTTGAAACAGACGGTTCTAGCGGAACCATGGGGGGGACCGAGAGAGTTCCCGATGGGAGAATAGACATTTGGTGTGACAATTACTTTTTAGACATTTTACTGTTGGGGTTTTTAAGTTAGTCAGTAAGACTTGGGTCATTATCTTTTGTTGCCAAATAAATGTATTTTTTAAAATGCAACTCTCTCATTTTGATTACCTGTTAGTGTTGAGAGAAAGAGATGGAGAGAAAGAGAGAGAGAGAGAGAGAGAAAGAAAGAAAAGTCATGAGCCGCTGGTTGCTTGGAAGAGAGAGAGAGATTTGTGTGTGAGTTTGCCTGACGCTCGGAGTTACACGTTTACCAAATAAATAACGAGGTTCATATCCTCGTTACATATGGTATCAGAACAGATAGGGTGATACGTGCAAATAGACCAGACGTGACGCTGATGACAAAATCAAGAAGAAAGTATCACTGATTGATGTCGCAATACCATGGGGACACCAGAGTTGAAGAGAAAGAGAGAGAAAAAAATAGATAAGTATCAAGATCTGAAAGTAGAAGTAGAAGGATATGGGATATGCCAGTGGAAATCGAACCCATAATCATAGGAGCACTAGGCACAATCCCAAGATCACTGAAAAGGAATCTAGAAAAACAAGAGGCTGAAGTAGCTCCAGGACTAGTGCAGAAGAGTGTGATCCTAGAAACGGCCCCCCCCACATAGTAAGAATAGTGATGGACTCCTAAGGAGGCAGGATGCAAACCCGGAACCCCACACTATAAAATACACCCAGTCGAATTGGAGGACTGTAATAGAGAAAAAAAAATAAATAAATAAAAAATAAAAAAAAAAAATAAAAATAATAATAATAATAAAACACACAAGCAGAAAGCAGCTGAAGGGGCACTTCTAACAATTTCTAGCACTGCTTAATTAAGTAGGCCCACACAAGCCTTACGTCGATCCTGATTGGTTGCTGATAAGCCAATCATAGAGCTGGAAACTCTCAGTCTCTCGAGAGAGTTCACACAAGCAGCATGTATATGTTCCATCTCTCTCTGAGGGATACGTCTTTCAATTGTATCCCTCAAGAGAAGTGGAACATACATCCTGCCTATGTGAACTCTCGAGAAAGGCTGAGAGTTTCCAGCCCTGTAACTGGCTTATCAACAGCCTATCAGGAGCGTCGTAAGGGACTGGCTTAGACATCACATGCACGGTTGATGTGAATCTACTATGGTATACTCTTGCAAAGATTGTTTGTTGCATCCACCGATGAAAACGTTCAAATGTTCAAGATTCGTTCGCTCATGTAACCCTTTAGTATCTCAATAAAGAATCTATGAAGTGTGAAAGTCTTTTCCTTTTTCATTCCTCTCCCTCAGTCAATACCATCAAGAAGTGATAATGCTTCTATTGTAGACAAACTATTTCCTCTGATGTTTCTTATCACGAATAAACGTATAAAAGCACTCGAATATAAAGATCGACTTCTATTTAGTGAGAGATAAAGTTGTACTTCAATGATCAATGGAATAAATGATTCGATGAGAATCAACTATTTTCTCTGCTGGTTTCACAAATACTTTTCGCACAACAAAATGTGAATTGCAATTTGTGTATAACAGGTCAAATGATTTTGAACCTCTTGTTAACATCGGGAGTTCAGAAGACCAAGGCATCACAATTCACCAAGGGACAGTTAAGTCAACTCTCTTTTTCGAAGCTGAATTTTGGAAGGTGAATATGAAAGAAAAAAAGAAGAAGAATGGAAATCTGTTGAGATTCCATATTCTTACTATAATGGGCGTAATGTACGTCTGTCCGTCCGTCTGTCATCAATCACGGGGCAAACGGCTGGTCCGTGGGTATGAAACTTGGCAGGGTTATAGTAGAGGCCCCTAAGATGGATGGATGGATGTATGAGTTTTAGGGCAAAAGCCCAAGCACTGGGCCAAAGAAGCCATTCAGCGCCGTAATGGAGAGTAAATAAATTACTTATAAAAGAGTTAATAAGTGTATGAAGAAAATGTTCATATATAAATTACCATATGAGAAATGAATGAAATTAATGAAGAAATAATGAAGAAAATGCTTAATATATATATATATATATATATATATATATATATATATATATATATATATATATATATATATATATAAATAAATAAAGATAAATGCATTTATCTTTATTTATGGATTTATCACGTTCTAACTTTCGTGATTCTGTTATACATATATATATATATATATATATATATATATATATATATATATATATATATATATATATATCTATCTATATATATATATATATATATGTAGTATATATATATATATATATATATATATATATATATATATATATATATATATATATATGATGTGATAGATAAAAATTATTAATGTTTTATTAAAAATGTTTATAGACTTTAAAAAGGAGATGAGAGCATAAATATCGCTTCATCTCCCAAAATTTCACAAAGGGATTTACCCTTTAAGATATCTCTCTATCTCTGGTTAAAATATCTGGGGCAAGCAACCAGAATGTGCTCCACTGTTAGCATCTCGCCACCGCAAGCACACTCTGGGAGGCTGCCCCCTTCTAAAATAAACTGATGGGTCAAATAAGTGTGCTTAATCCTCAGTCTGCTTAAAAAACTATTTCTGTTCGCCTATCAGACTGGAAAGACGAGGGCCACGGCAATATATTAGTTCTAATATTTCTGTACTTTCTGTTATTGGCAAGATGAGGAGAAGTCCAATCTTTCTTGCCATTTGCTAAAATATAAGACCTAAAAGGACCTTTTCCTTTTAGATCTGTATGAGGCACTTTACTAAAGGCTGTTTCTGATGAGACACTAGCAGGTTTCGCTTCCCTATCTGCCATCTCGTTTCCGCAAATCCCCACATGTGAAGGAACCCAACAGAAAGAGACAGAAATAATACAAATGGAGGAGCGATTCCTGAACTTTTTGAACTAACGGATGGAAGTTATTGAATTTTTTAATAGCTTCTAAAGTGCTTTTGGAATCAGAGTAACATGACTAAATTAGTGTGGCCATTTATATCATTTGTGCCTCACTAGCTTCTTGGGGAGAGGAAAATCTAAGGTATGCAAAAAAAGACTGCTTGTCTTTTTCTAGACGCATCTTAAGGCTTGTCCACACGAGCGGGCCTGATCGACGTGCTCCGGGGTTGACGGGCAAATTCTGGCGGATTACCCGTGAGTGTTGTCCACACGGGTGAGGCGATGGAGAGGTGGGCGTGTCCGACGATGCCAGTAGTGTGTTCAGTGCGGTACGATAAACATGGTGCCTACCGCAAAGAAGATATTGTGTAGCATGATAATTTCTTTGTGTGTGATGAAAAAGAAGAAAAAGAAGGGAATATGGTGCAAAGAATGGCTCAGTTAAAGAATATGTATATGGTTAACGTACGTCTGCCAGGGTCGAAGTCAAGCCATCGGGCACCACCAAGGTGATTTTGCTACAAGACCCATCGGGCAATTTGACGGTTTGCCCATCAAGTGTGCCCGTTAGTGGGGAGGTCCGCCGATCAGGCCCAGTAATGTGGACAGGCCTTTAATCCTTTCCACCTTACCAAACTGTTTTGCGACACTATGTAAGCAGTCATAGTCCAACGAAAGGCTTGCATTAGTGCAATAAAGCACTCTATTGTTCATGTCAAATCCACCCAGTTTTAATAGCACCCTGGTGTCTTGGTGCCGGTTCTTTGTGATAGCCGAGCTCATATCCGTGTCCATGCCTGAAGTTGTCGCCAGTGCCCATAAGTCGTCAGATCCAAGGGAGGGCAAACATTGTCCGATATCCATAAATTCAAATATATTTGTAGAATGCTTGGTTATATCAAAAGAAGGTATCGTGGGTCAGACTCCTAAGATGGTTTATGACGGGGTAACATCCTACCTCTCCCGTCCCCCCCCCCCCTCCCCCCTAACCGGTTATAACTGTTTAAGGGCTGTTTGCTAGTATATGTAATTTATGTATATTATCAACAAATATATAGTTAAATTTACTACGTGTAACTTACGGATACGGTGAAATTACCATTACTACTGTGTAAATTACGTACCTTAAGAAATCAAGAGTTTTCTTCATGTTATTCGGTTTGATTTTAGTTGTAATACTAATAGAGACCACAACTTTGCTGTAGTTCTCATTATTGATTATCTGTTAACAGTATGGAATAAGAAAAGACCAAGTATAATGAAGTAACGTTTTATTTAGCATTCTAAAACTAAAATATTATCTTCGGAAAAAAAAAACTGTTACTACAGAATTATAAGTTAAAAATTAACAACCTTCTTCCTACGATGTATATTATAAAAAATATTTTAATGTTAATGACAAACTGTTGTATTTGATTACGGGATTAAGAAAATTATATAAAGTTAAATGTTATATGAACATTTATAAAATGCCAATTATGCAAATGCTATAAACATTTAATGTATTTTTCAATAAAAAAATTACTACAGGACCGCTAGCTATATTCACCTAAGTTTATAAATCGACTTGCTCTGCATATTTTCCGAAACCAATAAGTCAGTATTTAATTTTAACTTCCGTTCGGACCTCGATTCAGTGCCAAAGTGGCTCATGATTGGTTTAATGCGATAGTAAATGAATGCCATTAAATCTTTTTGCCTTGACAATGACGTATTGATTTCAATGGACGTTTTCGAACCAACTGTTCGCGTTAAATCTTATCCATATCTAAAGTGCGTCCACACGGTCGAACAATGTCCGGCGGACAAACATTGTTACCAATTAACAATTGTCTGCCGGTCTTGGCCTTGTGAGCAGAGTAAAAACAGTGGTATACAACCTCATCTTGTACCACTGTTTGTTGCCAGATCTACTTCCATAGTTTCAGCGCTTATGGCGTCATCCTGCTTCGCCTATGATATGGT
>NC_061093.1:53016765-53017952 GCF_015104395.2 Macrobrachium nipponense | reverse complement strand
AGAAAGACAGAGAAAGCAGAAAGAACGAAGACTGGCACAACAAACCAATGCACGGACAATACATGAGACAGACTAAAGAACTAGCCAGCGATGACAATTGGCAATGGCTACAGAGGGGAGAGCTAAAGAAGGAAACTGAAGGAATGATAACAGCGGCACAAGATCAGGCCCTAAGAACCAGATATGTTCAAAGTACGATAGACGGAAATAACATCTCTCCCATATGTAGGAAGTGCAATACGAAAAGTGGAAACCATAAACCACATAGCAAGTGAATGCCCGGCACTTGCGCAGAACCAGTACAAAAAGAGGCATGATTCAGTTAGCAAAAGCCCTCCACTGGGAGCCTGTGCCAAGAAGAAACATCAGCTACCTTGCAGTAATAAGTGGTACGAAAGCACCAACCTGAGGGAGTGATAGAAAAACGATCACGCAAAGATTCCCTCTGGGACTATGGTATCAAGAACGGATAGGGGGTGATACGTGCAAACAGACCAGAACGTGACGTTGATTGACAAGGGTCAAGAAGAAAGTATCACTCATTGATGTCGCAATACCATGGGAACACCAGAGTTGAAGAGAAAAAAGAGAGGGAAAAATTGGATAAGTATCAAGATCTGAAAATAGAAATAAGAAGGATATTGGATATGCCAGTGGAAATCGTACCATAAATCATAGGAGCACTAGGCACGATTCCCAAGATCCCTGAAAAGGAATCTAGAAAAACTAGAGCTGAAGTAGCTCCCGGGCCTCATGCAGAAAGAGTGTGATCCTAGAAACGGCCAACACATAGTAGAAGAGTGATGGACTCCTAAGGTAGGCAGGAAGCAACCCGGAACCCCACACACTATAAATACCACCCAGTCGAAATTGGAGGACTGTGATAGAGCAAAAAAAAAAAAAAAAAAAAAAAAAAAAAAAAAAAACAAAAAAAAAAAAAAAATAATAATAATAATAAAAAAGGTAAAAATTGGATAAGTATCAAGAACTGAAAATAATAATAAGAAGGATTTGGGATATGCCCAGTGAAATTGTACCCATAATCATAGGAACACTAGGCATGATCCCAAGATCCCTGAAAAGGAATCTGGAAAAACTAGAGGCTGAAGTAGTTTCCAGGACTCATGAAGAAGAGTGTGATCCTAGAACGGCGCACATAGTAAGAAAAGCGATGGACCTCCTAAGGA
>NC_061093.1:53004265-53014265 GCF_015104395.2 Macrobrachium nipponense | reverse complement strand
TTCCAGGTGTGGAAAGTGACCAGACTAGTTTTGACAGTGTGAGGTTATCAAGTCTGGAGGGGGGGGGGGGCGTGGGCAAAGGTCACGACACCCCACAAAGAAGAGAAAGAGGTAAGGTTAAGCACCAGAGCGATTGTTTAAATTTGATTATTTTGCAAGAGGCAAATTCACGAGCAAGTTTTTCTTTTCTCGAAACAAATACGAACTCTCATATCACCTACTTCTGCTTGGTTCCTGGTGGCCAATATCAACTCCAGTTTTGAAGACAAGGGACGGGAAAAACGAAGGAACTTTAGTGAAAACAGCTGAAAGACGCCAAAAGCATTCCCTGATGACGTAAGATTACAAACACTGATTAGAAGTTCTCTCCATTATCCAATTGTTTATATACAGCTTGATGTGTACGTAGCTCCTTTTACCAGTGTTGGTGAAATCATCTAAAAAAAAGAATAATTGATGATCATTATAGGAATATATCAACAATGATGTTACAGCGAAAAATGAAATCATTGGAAATATATTAAGTTTGCAAAAATTACACTTGGAACGCCCTGACGGGGATTAAGGAACATCAAGAATATAATTCATGCTTATTATTATTATATTATTTTATTATTATTATTATTATTATTATTATTATTATTATTATTATTAATATTATTATTATTATTTTATTATTATTATTATTGATGTAACACCAATTTATTTTCATTATTACTATTTATGTAACACCAATAATAATTCTCCTGTTAAGGAAAACTCCATGGATATCTATAATAATAATAATAATAATAATAAATAATAATAATAATAATAATATAATATTAATAATAATAATATAATAATAATATTTTCTTAAAGAGGATGGCAGCATCAGTGGAATTGATTTTATATATGGTCTTTTCAATTCTTCTTATTATTCTCTTCTCATCAGGGCTGATATTTGCTAATAGCTGGCCGATGTTCATATCTTGGTTAAAGAAATGTCTTTAAAAATTCTAATTCATTTTGTTATCATATCAATAAATTAGTATTTTAAAAGACATTTCTTTAACCAAGATATGAACATCGGCCAACTATTAGCAAATATCAGCCCTGATAGAAGAGAATAATAAGAAGAATTGAAAAGACCACATATGAAATAAATTCTACTGATGCTGCCATCCTCTTTAACAAAACATGTTTGAGAGATGGTCTCCTACCTTCAAATAATAATATAATAAAATAATAATAATAATAATAATAATAATAATAATAATAATAATAATAATAATAATATAATATCTAGTAATGTATCTGAAACCCCCTTTTCATCGACGCCGTGATTTTCTTGACGTTTGATGGTATTACGCAGGTTTAAGATTTCAATTAAGTAAATTTCACAGTTTATCGTTGATTTTTATTGTTATTACAAATAACATCGCGGTTCATATCAGTGCTTGTGTGCTTTCGATCAAACAATTGTAATTACCATCTTTATTGATGATAGTTTTAGTTTTTTTTCTAGATAGTAAATTATCCTAATAAATGTTATTGTAATTTTTGTTCTTTGAACGGAACGAGTTGCATGTTTTTGAAATACTGGATCTACTGCTATCTTTTTTTACCATCAGTGTCATTGTCGCTTTTATTACCAGCACTATTACATTTACAATTTCGTACCAGTATCAGCGTAGTCATTACCGATATCATTTCTGAGTTTATTGTACGACGGTGTCATGCAGTGACCCAAATATTCCCCCTAGTTGGAATTTTTTTTTTTTTATAATATAGCATGTATGGCGCTGTTTTTCGCTCATCAGCTATTCTGGTTTCATTTCAGGCCAATAATATTGTAACCCTGTCCGTAAATGCTGAACGGATTTGAGAAAGTACGACCCCCCTCATTTTTCCGGCTTTCACTGATATGTTTCTGCTAACACAGGTATATCGAGTTTGTCTCCTTTTACTGTTATGGTTTCTGCTTCAAAAATTATTCATTTTTTTCCCTTTTTTTCCCCTTTACAAATTCTGCACTGAAAATCAAGCATCAAAACGTATTCCTTATTTCCTGAATAATTGGAAAATGAAGAGTTTATTTACCCACAATTTCGCTGCTTTGCATTTTATTTTTATTTTATTTTGTTTTATTTTAGTTTATTTTATTTTATTTTATTTATTTTATTTTATTTTATTCTATCCATCTCGCAAGATTGCTCTCAAACTTGTCTGTGGGTTATTTTATTTCCCCTTTGACCTTTTTTTTTAAACATTTCTGCGAATCTATCACGGCAAGTGGCCTAGGTACCTTCATACGCCATGGCAGTATTGTTTCTCTCCGTACGCGAAGAGGACATATCTGTAATGCATCTTACATTTATTCGGTAAAAATATATTTTCATACTTAGACATGAACGAACTTCCTCTACCCCAATGCTTCTATTACCTCAGGAATTTATCGTCATCATCATCATCACTATTTCTTGTTCCAGGTTATCCATTAATAAAGAACGATGACTGGCCTTGGATAATCTTCCTCGTAGGGCGTGTCTCCTGCCATCGGCCTTCTCTTCGTTCGCGAGCGTTTATGTGGTACCGAATCGGGTCATTCCTTCTGCAGCAGTTTCGCTCTCCTTCAGTAGCGTTTCCTCTGCATGTAAGTGGCACAGTTTCGTCGCGTTTGGCTTTTTGCTGATGTGGAAAGAGTTATAGATTTTGGGGATGGTATAAAAGTAATTAATAAGTAAAAGAAATACGTTTGCTGTTTGCTAAAAAAAAAACAACTGACGCATTGGCATTTCCAGACGTACGCAGCCAGCGGTAAAAAAAAAAAAAACAAAACAAAAAAAAAAACATGGAATTCCACAGAACTATTTTGCAACACAGGAGCCAAATAAATTCTCATTTCGCCTGATGTTTGACTAGATCCTGTTCCTCGCATAACTATCTACGAATGTTTAATTACCGATTCAGGGTAAATACCTACATTCGTCTCGTATTCTAAGGCACTTGGATGGAAGCCCTTCATAACGTGAAGTGGATTTAGAAATTGAATGGGTTATTAATGGCATATTATTTGGACATATAGAATTATATGTATAGGTTGACAAATTATCATTATATATATATATATATATATATATATATATATATATATCTATATATATATATATATATATAATATATATATCTAGAGAGAGAGAGAGAGAGTGTGTGTGTGTGTGTGTGTTTGTGTGTCTGGTCACACATGAATATAATACAGTACTTTTATGAACATTCATGTTTGTGCATTACACAACGATATCCAAGCAAATCTGATCAAGCTTCATGGCTTATCTTATGCTGGTCTAATGTACAGCTGATTATGTTTAGATATTTTGTTAAATGTTTTACACTTTTTCATATCGACTTTCCTTAAATATTAGGTTCGATTATTCACGATCCTAAGTTTATTTCATCTAATAACTCAGTTAGGCGTTAGGGATTCCTAATGTGCTGGGATTTATTTTACAAACAAATTGACGGAAGAAACATTTAATTATGGGTACAGATCCCCATGGGGAGTTTATTAACATTTTAGTATGCAATTGCTAACCGAGAATGCAATGTCAACTCTTGGATTCAACTTTGCAGGTCAGTGTAAAATCCGCTGCGCCGCGTTGCCTTCGTGTACAGCTGTTACGGTCCACGAAATAAAAGATGGTAGGTAAACATACGCCCTTTTTGCAAACCATAATGGTCCTCTCTATGTTGCCAGAATTACTGCACCTCCTTGGTTAAAGAAATTCTCTCTTTAACACTTTCGCTACTCTGCAACCTCACCACCTCTTCCATACGTTCGTGATTTGACGTCGGGCATAATTTCAAATCGTGTTTCTGCTGTTTTGTTCTCTCTCTGACTTTTATCAGAGCATCCTCTGGTCCGCCAGCTCTTGACCCACTCATTAACTGCATCTTCCTTCTATCTACATATCTGTCGTCATTTTATCCACCCTAGCTTCAAAATCATACCGAGACACAAAAAAGCTTTTTCAATATCGCCTACTTTTATTTTCACACAATACCAGGGTATCCGTTCATGATTCATGAATCTTTTTACCCCTAAGACGAGTTTTCTGATCGATATCATAGTAATTTCAAGAGCTTTCCTATTATAGACCAACTGTCTATTTTTTCATAACCACAATACGGTCAATATTTGTTTTATCTTACCTCACAATTGATCCTTTTTTAATTTTGTCGGAATTCAAAAAAGATATTCTCCCATGATATCGGCACATTATACATATCCTTATGAATGGGTGTATAGTGAGTATGTCTGGGAGCAATATGTGTGTGTGTGTGTGTGTGTGTGTGTGTGTGTAAAATGAGTATCTACAAGAGCAATGACTATAAGTACGAAGTAACATTAACGGAACACTTATTTAAAAGTTAAAGAAACTGTGCACTGACAATCAACGTTGATATCAGATCCTGGTCTCTCGATCTTAATGTTAATTTCTGTTGAATATATTTATATGCTATCTATCATTTACTTACTATACATAGATACATCGATCAGAGATCAATTTTCTCCTTTACTTCGTTTCTAGGGACTTTTGATTGTCACCTGACGAACGTATTCCCGGTGTTGTACTACGATTTGCAACAGCAAGATACTTCTGCACTCACCATTGTCAATAGAGGTGAGGAGGTCGACCTAGAGTTTTATTATTATTTATTATTATTATTATTATTATTATTATTATTATTATTATTATTATTATTAATCCCTGCACACTATCATATACGTATATATATATATATATATATATATATATATATATATATATATATATATATATATATATATATATATATATATAAATATATATATATACACACACACACACACACACACACACATATATATATATATATATATATATATATATATATATATATATATATATATATATATATATATATATATATATATATATATATATATATATATATATATATATATATATATATATATATATATGTAATGAGGTTATGAACCTCATTTTTTCATTTGGTAAATGTGTAACTCGAGCGTCAGGCAAACAAACAACAAACAGGCTCACCGCGGCTCACTTTTCTCTTTCTCTCTCTCTCTCTCTCTCGCCTCTAGCCCGGGTCTTACCCCTCTCTCCCCTACTCCTTCTCTCTCCCTCTCTCTTCTCCTCTCTCTCCACCCTAACAGGTAACCAAAATGAGAGAGTTGCATTATAAAAGATACATTTATTAACAAGGAATAAATAATGAATCAACCAAGTCTTACAGACTAACTTAATTCAATTAAAACCCCAACATAAATGTGTAAACAGTATTTAGTCACCAAAAGTCTATTATCCATCGGGACTCCCTCTGTCCCCCCATGGTTCCGCTAGAACCGTCTGTTTCAAAGACATAGAAACACACCCCGTAAGTACACACACAATTTTAACAATCGGAGATTAAAGATTGAATATGCCCACAAAAATGTCAAATAGATAACAAGCCACTCTTTGGCTAAAACAGTTCAAAACTCACCCAAGCAGCCGGACTATTTAACACACTATATTATAAACACTTTTGGAGAGCACCACGGCATCTTGTCTTTCTTCCAAAGACGCCTCTATCAAAATCCCCCATAGACCTGTGTATCATACATTAAGAATAGAAGAAGCGCACACGCACATACGTATGCACATTTCGTTAGTGCCTCACAAATACTAGCTGCAACTAGTTTTCCAAAGGCACTTTGAGAAGAGTTCATGAACTGAGTACATTGACTTGTCTAACTATGCAGGAAGTTTTATCTCACGCCACTTGAAACCAGAAACCATTGGTCAGCTTTTCTCAGGTCGTTGCTTCTCCACATTCCAATAGGTCACAGCGAACATATTGGCAATATATCATTAATCAAAACCATAGGCCTTATACCGCTCTGCCACCTCGAAATGCTAGCTCCTGCCTAGCAAAATTGTTAAACAGAATAGCTTATGTAATATAAAACACATTGGCCGGCTTAAAATAAAATATAAGTAAATAAACTGCACGTCTCTGGCATTATAAAATAAAGTCGTTACGTTTTACTTATCTCCAAATAACACTAGAATTTTCTCTCATCGGATTCTTGAATATCCCTCTTTGTCTACAACTTGCTGCTCCTGTAGCAGACTGTAGAAGACGGAATGCCTCCCTCATTGTAGAAGACTTCTGACGACTTCTGCAGATCCCCAAAAGACACATTGTAGAATTCTCGTGATCGCCATCGTGGAAACTCTTGTGATCACCATGGACAAAACGACAGCAACACTCTCTGCACGGCTGGTGGACTTGTCTTGCTGTGTTGGGAACGGGAAACGGCTTTTTGGTGTGTAGTATGTCAGTCAAGTCACTGGTCAATCGAAAAAGAATTAACCCAGACATACTACTTCTATCAAACAATGATCTCAACAAAGTCAGAAATACTAACTGAACGTCTCCCAATTAACTCCCTTAATATGACTACTAAATGATAAGTCATTATCATAACTCTCAAAGAGAAAAAAAACATCAAGTTCTCCAATTCAATTCTCCAAACTCACACATCAGCACACACACAACTCAGAAATCACAGCACTCCACGGACTTCTGTACTCACATTTCAAACTCGAATGTTATCATAAGTAAAAAAAAAAAGAAAAAATCGTAATGAGCCCAAGGAAAAAAAAATCACGTAACAAGCCCAGACCAAAAAATGTTCTCTCAAGCTCTGATATTTGAACAACTCACAAAATCAGCAAAAATCTCCAACTTTAACAGCAAAAACCCCTTTACTGCTCACAATTAATTACAATAAGACTTAATGTCAAACTCCCATTTACGTAAGAAACAACTCCCGAAAGTTACATCTCCCAATAAATTACTCTCTCGTCCAAAAAGAAATGCTATTTAATCTCAATCCCCAAACCCCAAATTACATCTCTCATAGGAAAAGGAAGAAAAAAAAATAAAGATAACCACAAGTAGACTTCCCAATCACAAAATACATAATACATGTATAATATGTATAACCCCCGCGTTTTCCCAAGAATTGTCCCATGTAAAGTCACGGAATTTCTCGACATCGCAACTTTTCATCGACTGGACATGGCCATAAAGCAAACTCTTACCCATGCGCTTTCATGAAATGCTATTCTCCAGATATAGCTAAAATTCTGATCAATCACCATCAGAGGAAAAGAGTCAGCACACGGCTCATCACATCGCTTGTCAGCAGAAAATCCGCCTGCGGACGTGTGCTCAAACAGTGGCATAAAAAATGTCCAGTCAGACACACAAGTTTGGAAAACTCATGATTCTCAAAAAAATGGTCTAACTGACACATTTTCAAAGAATTAACTCCAGGATATGACTAATGTGTTCAAAGACTGTCTCAAAGACGTATTCTCTCACATGACTTTGCCCAATTATATGCCTTCAAAATAATACACTTGTGAACATAAAAAATGCACACATCTCCATAGGACTACAATGCAGTAATGCCACTCGCCTCTAAATAGTCACAAAACCAAAGAGAAAGAACCACAGTAATCTTCTCTTTGCTCGAGAAAAAACACAAAAAAAATCCCATAACCAAAAAAAAGGGTCACCCGCCAAAGAATTAATTCCATCTCCATATATAAATATGTGACACCATATTAATAACACCACTCCGGTGAAAAAAAAATATTTCCTCCATTTGGTTAAAAAACCACATCCACATATATTTCTCTCTTATTTCTCCAATAGCCATATGTTAATAAAAAAAAAACATCACTCCAGGAATAAAGAATAGTCACCTCTATTTCGGCAAATAAAAAAATATTTACCTCTATTTCACCAATACTCCATGTGGAAAAAAACAAAGCTCCGAAAAAATATATCTCCAAAATAGGAATATCAAAAAAATGAAAAATCCTAATCTCCCAAACCAAAAAAATATGCACTCAAAGCATCAGCTGACACTCAAACAAATATTGCCCCATATATCTTCTCAAAAATGTGTCTCCATTTGCAACAAAGATGGCTGCAAAATAATTGAACTAAACATAGCTCTCATCACCATTGGCAAATATCAAAATGGCCAAAAATATATCTCCAATATATTATATCTCAAATTATAACTCCAAAATATTATACCTCCAATTATAACTCCAAATAATATATCCTCAATTCTCCAGAGAATAACTCAATGTTATAGTCAAAAACTATAAAACTCTCCGTTTAGCATAACTGCTGAAAAAAGGGCAAAACTTGGCAAATAAAAACTGTCTAGAAAATTTCTAGAAAAAATCACCAATGTGCCACCAACTCATTATAACAGAAATCCAAATACTAAGTGTCTTAGCCAGACTTCTCCATATGCACTACGGCATAGGCCACTAGAAAACGTAACCAAGTTTCCTATCTTTCACAAAGTTGTCACAAATACAACAAATGTATTGTGCAAGAAAACTCACAATTTCTGGAACACAAATATCCAGAGAAAAAAAATGTAGTGCCATTACGTATGCATTCAAACCATGCAAGAATTCTCCGTAAATTTCTCTACAGCATCAAATAGCTGAAACACAAACACGTTCCCGAACAATGACTCTAAGTCACGAACTGAGATATTAAAAAATATTCACACCAACTGGAGAAAAACAAATTCAAATTCACCCATGACAAAGAAACTTGTGTCAGCGATGGCTAACTTCCAAAAAAACAAAAAAAGGAGAAAAGAAAAATCAACGGCATTATCAACTATCTACCGTAACACATCTCAGTATAATAATAACTCTCCATGGTAACAATTCTCTTGCAAAGATCTCAAGTAAGGGTGAAATTCAATTGCATACACAGTAATGCTGAATCCTATGGTATACCACCATTGCCATACAACACAGATACAACACATTCACGGCATCGCGGGCATCACCATACATCACCACTCGGCACTCATTTTCAAAGTAATCCCTCCAACACAATAAAAAAAAATAATAATAATCTGTGTCTCCCCATTTTGTGTCTTCCAAGGCATAAGGAAAACATACAACACATCCCGTGCATGTTAACTACAATTTTTCCCTTCATCCAAGAGAAGGAAAATCTCTTTTCTAAAAAAAAGACTCTACGGGGCGTTTTCACTTCATCAACTAATCAATCAGCCGATGTCCTGGCATTCATTGTCAAGGCCAGACTCGTATTCTAACAGCCCGACAAAGAAAAAAAAAAGGAAAGGAAGGAGGAGTTTTACCCACACTGAGAAAAAAAAAGAAAAAGTTTCTCCCCCCACTGAGCGTTGAAACACCCCTGAGTCAAGCGATACCCCCGAGGTATGCCAGTACCCATCTCCCCTTGAACAGTGTCTGAGGAACCCCCCAAGGTATACAAGGTATACACCAGTACCCTCCCCTTGCAATCCCCTCTTAGGTATGCAGTGACCCACCATGCAAACACGCCCTCCTCGGTGCGCGTTTGGGTTTAGCAGAAATGTGCTGAGCCCGTAAAATTGTGTGGCCGCTTTGTCTCCGAGCAAAATATGCCATCCAAGCACAGTTCGCATGCATAAACAACATCTTTATACACCCTTATATTAAAGAAAGACGAATGCGTCTATTCTAAACAGGCGCCAATAAAGAAAACACGTCACTTCTGCTACTATGGGCAAAGAAAGAAAAAAAAAAAATTTTACCTCTTAAACCAGTCCCATTTCACTGAAATATTTAAAAAAACCTCCCCCTTACAAACAATAGTTTTTAACACTCACCACTCCATAATGGGAACAAAAAGAACTCGGAATTCGCGTAAGGCACTAATAACAACACCCGCACGGGCATCTCGGGATGCACTCGACATTACACACAGAAGTCACACTGAGTGCTGCATCTGCTTCTAGGCGGACTCCCTGGGAAAAATGCTGAGTCCAATAAAATCCTTCCCCTCCCCTTAGCACAGTTAACAGATAGATATTTCTAATTTTTTCTCATTTAGTAACTGAAAACTA
>NC_061093.1:52994265-52999265 GCF_015104395.2 Macrobrachium nipponense | reverse complement strand
GGTGTCTACCCCTGCAAAGGAGTAGGCATAAGATTTTTTGTGGGAGTCATTTTGAGGTATAGCGATATATCATCTCAACATCTACGTATAATATATATTCCTAAAGCTGCCGAATAAAGGTTTTTCGTTACTTATGCAGACGCTGACTTCAACTCTTTTTGCATAGTAATTTTTTTTCACGGTGATAATTTAGTAATAAAACTCACAGATAGAGACAGATTTCGCTCCAAGTTGTTTGAGTGGTGCGTTGAGAGAAGAGAGAGAGAGAGGAGAGAGAGAGAGAGAGAGAGAGAGAGAGAGAGAGAAAAGTTTGTAATAGTTTCTGCTGGTGGAAAGTGTCGGGTTTTTAGCCAACACCACGTGTGCGCATACCCGGCTTCGGTGACTACAGAAAGAAATGATCGCTTTAGGTTTTCAAGGAAAATACGAATTAATTTCCCTTCTTTGTTTTACATACTCCTGTCGATTTCAAGTTCTTCGTTCAGAATCGGAATCGTCAAATATCCCCTCCATGACAGCCGAGTGGTATTTTGAACATTCGTCAACTTTACACATAACATTTTCATCCTTTCGATATATTAATCGGTACGTAACCCTTAAGTATCGAACAAGCTAGAAAGGGCTTTATATATGATTATTGCATCTACCCTAACTAGTTTTTTTTTGTTTTTTTTTTTTTTTTTTTTTTTTGTAGCAGGTGCCTCTTGCAAGTAGTGTCCCTTTTGCACGTTAAAATGTAAGCAGGTGTCGCAGACATTTCAACAACTGGCTCGCGTTTTGGCAAATGCCTTTTCAGTGGGTTTCTTTTAGAGCAGGTGTTTCTTCGCAGGTGTCTCTCAAGCGTGTATCTTAGAAAACAAGTGTGCTTTTCTTCAACGAGTCATTCTTCAGAAGGTGTTCGAAGCAGCGGTCTCTTCTATGGGTGATCTTTAGCTCGGCGTTCCTTTTGGCGACTGCTTCTTCTACAAACTCCGGAGGCGAATTCTCTCTGCCTTGTCCTTATGCAATAACTGACTGTCAGCTGTATGACATACTTCTTTTAACAGGGCACTTTCACTCAAAACATTTTGCTTAACAACAACATGCGACCAAATATATTGATTATTCAAGCGATATTCAGGGAACCAGTCAACATCGATTTCGTGATGAGAGCTGTCAAAACTATACCTTCGATTGTTTTCCTGGGGACATGGTCGCTCCGTCCATTAATAATGATTAAGAAACAGTGCTTTATAAGTATTTGTGTATGTATGTATCCCCCTATTTGAGGCTGACATACGTAATTGAGTAAGAAACAGTACGTTCTATGTATTTTATGTATGTATGTATGTATGTATCCCTATTTGAGACTGACCTAAAATTATATTTCACTGAAAAAAAATCACTTTCGTTGTGGGATAAAGCTAGTATTCTTTTTTTCAATTACCTTGATTTTGTAAACATAGTAACTTGAAAGTATAACCTACAATTATACTTCACTGCAAATAAAATAATTTTCGTTGTGGGATAAAGCTAGCATATTTTTCCAAGTGCCTTAGTTTTTATAGACATTTAATTAAAAATATAGTAGAAGTCAAGGCCGGAACGGCTATTAGATTGTGTTGTATGTAGATATTTAATTCAGAACTCTGCTTGCTCCAGGCATCTTATTAATATCATATTGGTGATTTGAAGTCGAACCTTGATCTAGAAGTTTCGGAGAAAGATAATATCATTGACAAGTGGAAATCCTTAAAGGGAAAAAATTTGAATAAAATTGGATATCAAAGATTATTACTGTTGAGGTCCTGTCAGGCAATTTAATTTAAAATACACTTTATATGCCGTTACGTAGCACTGAATCCTTCAAAGACGAAGCAATGAACTAGCTGCCATGTTAGGTATCCTCGCATGTGTAGTGCTTATAGAGTCGGTAATGAAGAAATGGTAATACCGCAAACCAATGTTCGTGAATTCCTCGAATTTCTATTTAGTGACATTTCGTTCGTTAGTCTATTTGAGCATCGGTCCCCTTAAAACGAATGCTTGGACTTCGCTGCTTTCATGTCGTGTGGGATTAATCTTCGAAAGCATGCAAGCGATATCGGCCAGAAAAAAAAAGAGGATATACGAAGTGGACTAATGAAATACCGTATGAGTGTTTCTCTTACATAGGCAGGAATTGTGATTAAGATATACTCTATGAATTATGGTGTTATTAAATGCTTGTGGGTTAATGCTTGTTTGATTTGAAGGTTTATAAGTGCACTCGGATATGGTGGTTTTAAAAGTATATACTTTTTTTTAATCTGTAATTTTTTATTATATTAATTTTCTCCATTGCATGGTTCTAGACGTCATCATTGCACAGGCTACGTGGCACCAGATTAGGAGTATAATTGCTTCTAAAAACACACTGTATCTAAGGAATTCACTTGTGTTTTGTACCGGTGCATATAAAGAGAACAACAAATTATGCATTCTGTATTTGTCATTATTGATAATAAGTATATCTTAGTTTAACCAGACCACTGAGCTGATTAACAGCAGCTATCCTAGGTCTGACCCGAAGGATTAGGTAGTTTATTACGTGGCTAGGAACCAATTGGTTACCAAACAACGGGACCTGCAGCTTTATTGTGGGATCCGAACCACATTATATCGAGAAATGAATTTCTAGTCACCAGAAATAAATTCCTCTGATTACACGTTGGCTGAGTGGGGACTCGAACTCGCGACTACCATATAGGAACCAGGAAATCTTGATGACTTTGTTAGCTTTGTTATCGGAGAATTTCACCAGTTGCCTATAAATGAGGAAAAGGGGTTTGAATCACCGCCATCTTGAATTCAAGATGGCGGTGCTTGAATCCACTTGTACGTTTTATGGTAGAGTTTCTTTTAACGCATTTGCATCTGTCTCCCCCAAACAGTATATCGGTGTAGGTGAAGAATAACCCACCATGATACTAAGCATTATGAAAACTTGCAGATACTGCAATGTTTATTCACTTGTTTACGCAAATATCATCCACATAATTAAGATGGATGAAAATGTTCAATCTGCGATTCGTCCTATCAGAGCCACGGATTCCATCCTAGACAAATGCTACCGCGTTGCATAGTCAGTAATGCTAAAAGAAACCTGTTTTCTAGGTGTGTGTGTTTTTTTTTTTTTTTCGTTGAAATCAATACAGAAAAATAACCTATTTCCCAGAAGTAGGTAAGAGCGAAAAATCACGGTTTTGCAGGTCCTTGTTATAACTGCATGCGGTGGCCGTCCTTTTTTCCAAACCTTCCTTGAAAGAAGCTCCTTAAAGCAATCAGAATCATCTGGCCACGTGTAATAACCCTTTTTCATTGCACTGCATTTCTCACCCTTTCACCCCCATTTTAATATACTAGCAAACATATGTATACAGAAATTATGTATGAAAATTCGTAAAGTAACTAAGTCTAGGGGCGTCAGCAGCCACGTTTCACGGGCAGAACCAGCTCCATTTCAGGGAATCCCTTCTCATCCCCACCCCTTTCGAAGGGTAAGGGAGGAGGTAGGATGAAACCATATTATAAACCATCTTATGGTTCCCCACTATAACCCTGCCAATTTTCATGCCCATCGAACAAGCCGTTTGGCTTTGATCGAATGACAGACGGACTGACAGCCATTACTCCCATTATAGTAAGATATGGAATCTCAACAGGTTTTATTCTTTTTTCCTTCATATTCAACTTCCAAAATTCAGCTTCAGAAAAGATAGTTAACTTGACTGTCCCTTCTACACTCTAATGCCTTGATCTTCTTAACTCCCGATGTTAACATGTGGCTCAAAATCATTTGACATGTTATATGCAAATAGCGATTCGCATTTTTTTGCGCAAAAAGTGTTTGTGAAACCAGCAGAGAAAATAATTGGTTCTAATCGAATCATTTATTCCATTGATCACTGAAGTACAACTTTATCTCTGAAATTATGTATGAAAATTCGTAAAGTAACTAAGTCTACGGGCACAACCAGCCTCGTTTCACGGGTAGAACCAGCTCTGTTTCATGGAATCCCTTCTCATCCCCACCCCCTTCGGAGGATATGGGAGGAGGTAGAATGAAACCTTATTATAAACCATCTTATGGGTCCCCACTATAACCCTGCCAAGTTTCATGCCCATCGACCAGCCGTTTGGCTTTGATCGAATGACAGACGGACGGACAGCCATTACTCCCATTATTGTAAGATATGGAATCTCAACAGGTTTTTTTTTTTTTTCCTTCATATTCAACTTCCAAAATTCAGCTTCAGAAAAGAGAGTTAACTTGACTTTATCTTCTACATTCTAATGCCTTGATCTTCTTAACTCCCGATGTTAACAAGTGGCTCAAAATCATTTGACATGTTATACGCAAATAGCGATTCGAATTATTTTGCGCAAAAAGTGTTTGTGAAACCAGCAGAAAAAATAATTGGTTCTAATCGAATCATTTATTCCCTTGATCACTGAAGTACAACTTTATCTCTCTCTAAATAGAAGTCCATCACTAAATTCGAGTACTTTTATACATTATTCGTGATAAGAAACATCAAAGGAAACAGTTTGTCTACCATAGAAGCATTATCAATTTTTGAGGTATGACTGAGGGAGAGGAATGATAAAGGGAAAGACTTCACACTTCATAGATTCTTTATTGAGATACTAAAGGGTTACATGAACGAACGAATCTTGAACATTTGAACGTTTTGATCGGAAAGCAACAGACAGTCTTTGCAACCGTGCATCTGATGTCTAATCCAGTCCCTTACGACGCTCCTGATTGGCTGTTGATAAGCCAGTCACAGGGCTGGAAACTCTCAGTCTCTCTCGAGAGAGTTCACAAAGGCAGAATGTATTTGTATCACTCAGGAGAAGTGAAATATACACACATCCTGCCTATGTGAACTCTCAAGAGAGACTGAGAGTGTTTCCAGCCCTGTGAATGGCTGATCAACAGCCAATCAGGAGCGTCGTAGGGGACTGGCCTAGACATC
>NC_061093.1:52984265-52991765 GCF_015104395.2 Macrobrachium nipponense | reverse complement strand
TTGAATGTACAACGAGAACACACACACACACACATACAATAATTAACTATTATATATCACTGATAAACAAACCAGTCCTGGACCTGTATGTACATTTCGACGTAGGCTAAAGCTGCAAAGAGTTATCTTTGGATTGAAAGATGCAGATAATGGTAGGTACTTACTGAAGGTATAAATTGATTTCAGCCTCTGCCACAGAGCTGGTTTCTGATCATCTCTGTCGAGTGTTAGAATCTCTCCGGCATTCACAGAAGAGCAGTAGGTATGAGCATCTGAGTAGTTGAGATTGACGTACTGAGCCATAACGCACCCGAACTCGGTCAAGTGGAAGGGAGGAACACACTTCGGCGTCTCTGGCGGGATTAGATCAACCGGAAAGTTACTACAAACACATACTTGAACAAGGCATCAAGAATCTATATGTGAACACAGCTATTTCTTCAATAATGGATGAGAAATGAGCATCATTTTGCTTTTCTAAATTAATACGTGTACTTGCATATTTGAATGTACAATATTGATGCACAAATCAATAGTATTCTCATTTGTAACGCTGCCTATAATACACAAACAAAGCTCTGCCACGATCTCTAATGTCCTTATCTAAAGTTTGGTTACAGAAGATGACGTGATAATAAATTACTAATATGGACGGAAATGACATATCATCCACGCTGAGGTCTCGTAATGCCCAAAATTAGGAATAGAGACCGCAAGAAAAGATGCCCAGGGTATCTCAGTGTCAATTTAGTCGCATTTCCACTGAATGGAAGAAAACTAGTAACAGCTGATGTATCCGCTAAAGCACAGGATGGACTGACGGGTGTTGGTTCATTGTGAACCCCTGGTTTTCCAGAACCAATATTTCTAAGAGCTTCAGCCTCTCTGGAACTGGACATACTGGTTCCATCTACGTACTTTCATGGAGGCAGTATTGGGTGACTGCTGGACGACCTTTCGAGTTGACCTTTTGGACTCAAATGATCACCTCACTTTTTAAAGGCATTCTGAATCCTTCCACTGAACTGGAAAGCGCCACTGAGATCGAATTCATTTAGGGGATCCTCACAACGAAGACTGAACCTCTTGGGGTGGGGGCGGGGGGTGGGCGAGGGGAATCTACCATAGTCCACTGGAGTTGCCAGTGGCTGAATTTTGTTTCGTTGAAGACGCTCTGTCGCCTTCATTACTCGTAAGAACGTTACATACTTACTTTTATTCACAAGCGTTAGTGCGGCAGTATTTGATACCAGCTGATAATAAAAAGCTGGGAATGTTGCCGCTAGATGGCAGTCGAAAGTACCTTCGGGACAAGTAGCAAATTGTTAGTACGGCCATGTTATTTAAAAATATATATATATATATATATATATATATATATATATACTATATATATATATATATATATATATATAATACGTAACATATACATATATATATATATGTATATATATATATATATATATATATATGGTATTTATATATATTGCATATACATGAATGCAATGTCGTTCATTCTCCTCTTTTTTTTTTTTAAATCAGTAATTTTCACTGAATGCTGATGGGTATACTATTGTCAAGAAATCAGACTGTTCGATGTGAAGTTTCTCCTTTACAAGAATACGTTTATGATGCAAAGTATTGGATTCAGTTGAAATTTTAATCATCAGTGGAAAGTTGACTTACCGTTTTCCTTTATGTGTATTGTAACAGCTTCGCACGGCAGAGCTGTGCTGCACAGGTTTGTACACATACCTGGAAGTTCAAGGAAAATGGAATTGCTTTAATAATGCGCTTTCTCACTGGTTCTTGATGAATACTGTAAAGGCGTGTAGACCTGATACAGAGCATTTCATTTAACGTAATTTTCTAATGTTTCTTACATGTTGGCAATGGATACACGAATAAAAATATTTCCTTAATAATAATTTCATTTTCTTACTTATGACAGTATAGATAAGTGATAGATCTGCCAAGTATAACTCTCTCTCTCAGTGCATTTTGCTTGGTGAGATGTTACCGCGCACAGTCTGATTAATCAACAGATATCACGTGTTTAAATAATTCGTCTAGAAATTTATAAATATCTAGAAGTTTTCGTGAACTGTTGGTGATAAGATTAGTGTGAAAATAGTAGTATACAGCGTCTACTAAGTTAGTTTATCAAGTGAAATACTGTAAATCAGATCAATATGGCAGTAAGTTCCAACTGTGGAAAAAAATGGCGAAATTTAGCGTGTTTGCAGATTCGCAATATGATGAGGTAGCAGAAGGGAGCTGGCATTTCTCATCTATGAGATCAGCAACAGCCCTAACCAAAAAGATACAAAAGCATTCATAGATATATCAGAACGATATGATCCTTCCATCTGGAACAAATCAACAGAAACATCTTGAAAATAATTGAAGAAGTTCCAAATAAAATCCAAGTGGTCAAGAGACTCATAAAGAAAATTTACATTAATCAACATATTCCGACAAAGAAAATGAGTAAGGTGAACATTGTGAATATCCTAATTGGATGGCAATAGGAAAGAATGCCAAAAGCATGCAAACTGTGCAACAAGGTGGGGTATAGCATAGTTAATCCACAAAACCTGATCAGAAAATGTTCTGCATGCAACATTCCGACGCATCCACAATGTGCTGAAGTAATGCAAGATATGAGAAAAGATACCGGAATATTTTTGCTCAACATGTCTATCATGGATAGACTGAATGTACAAATAGTTGAGGATGAAGAAGAAGAGGAAGAGGAAGAAGAAGAAGAGGAAAACAGAAGAGAAGTAAACAAAAACTGAAATGACAGAAAATAAAAGGAAAACAAAGAACAAGATAAAAGTATGGATGCAGAGATACTCATTGATACTACATATGAGGCAATCAAGCAGCATACATACGAAGAAATAAATCACGACATGAAAACACAAAAGAAAATCCCGAAGAGGCTCTACCCAGATCTCCACAATGATGGGAAAGAGGAAAAATAGGCAAGAAAGACAAGGTCTGCAACCTTTTGAAAAGAGGGAATTGCAGATTCGGAGAAAGATGTTTACTACAAACATCCTAAGGTATGTCACAACTATGAAATATATGGTAAATGGGTTGCATGACCTAGACGGCTATGAGGATGATTGCAGAGATCTACATCTAAAAATATGCAAAAACCTAAAAAGAAGGAAAAAGGATGTAAGTTCGACAAAAAATGTAAATATATGCACCCTGTAGCCATGAATCAAAATCAAATAAATAATCAATCAAATAATAAAATCCAAATAAGAAAGAAACAAATAAAGAGAGGAACAAATAATATCAGGTGAAAGAAAAAAAACAAGCCATCACTGCGATATGCAGTATCAGCAAAATATTTCCAAGCATCAGCTCCAAGATACAACTCAAGAGATAAGAACTGTATTTATGATGCAAGAGGATATTGCAGATACAGAGAAAATTGCAGATATTCAGACACAAAATGAATAATTATGATGAAGGAAGATCAAATATTATGGAAAAGTTGGATTTTTTTAATGTCAGAATTTCTGGGAAATGAAGAAAAGAACAACATACCAGGAACAGGAAAGAGACATGGGAAAATCCTTATCATTACCCATATTTAAATGAAGGAGAAAACACGCAAACCATCATAATGATGAATGCGCAGGGTTTAGTTACGAGTAACTCAAAAAGAAAAATAGAGTACTTTAAAAGAACTAACCCAAATTGAAAAAAAAAATTGATATAATTGAATAATAAAAGAAACCTGGTAATTCCCAAGAGACCTGGGCAATTGACGATCAAATAAAAGGGTTCCAAACTTATAGATCAGAAAGAAAAAATAGGAATCAAGGGGGAACCGCAATATATGGGAAAGACAAAAAACAAGGAAAAATATATGAGAAATATAGTACTCAGAATGTGAACTAATAGCGGTAGAATTTGAATCTGAAAAATTAATGAACATAGTAATATATAGACCCCCTAATACTAAAGAGTTTGACATAATAATAGAAAAATTGGATGATATATGTAGAAATCACAAGGACGGGACTATTCTCCTATTGGAGACTTTAACTTTCCCTTTCGTAGACTGAAAGAACGAATAGGAGATTGTGTTGTATTTATACATATAAAAAAGAGAGTAATAGTAGTGCAGAAGATAAGAGGCAATTCGAAAAGCTATTGGATATGCTACTAGAATTACAACATTCAACAAATAAATCACCTGCCAACAAGAAAGGAAAATACTTTAGAACTAGTATTTGTGAACGAGGTGAATTATGTTAAAGAAATAATAGTTTATAATGCGAGTATTTCAGACATAATGTCATAGAATTAACAGTCCATTCGAAAGCAAGTGAAAACAGATAAGCAAGAAATGAAAAAAGTGGGAAGGATATGGAAAATACAACTTCTTCAGTAAAATATAAAATGGTCAGAAATAAATGAAGAATTAAACAAAGATTGGGATAACATTTTCGTAAGTGATGACATAAGGGTAAATACGGAGATATTATATAAAATATTAGAGAAAATAGTGGATAAAATATACACCGAAGAAGAAAAGTAAACATCAGTCATGCATACCAAGAGACAGAAGGATCTTGTTCCAGAAAATCAGAGTAGAAAAAAGGTCTTGAAAAAGAAAAAAATGCATGGAAAGTTATAGAACTAAAAAGTAAGATAGAAAATGCAGAACAAAAGATTATACAATCAAAAGAAAATGAAAAATGGGACTTGGAAGAAAAAACCCTATTAAATATCAAGCAAAACCCCAAATTATTATACTCGTACGCAAAAAGATGAATAAAAGAAGAATAGAAATAGACCCTCTAAGAATTGAAGGGAGATTTACAAATGAAAAAAAGGAAATATGCAACATATTGGCAGAACGATATAAGAGAATAATTCACCCCTAGAATTGATAATGAAGATAATGATATAGAAGTAAGGACGAAAATAGTGAATATTTAGCTGACATAGATATTAATGAAGCTGATATTGTGCAAACTATTAATGAAATTAAAAATGGAGCTGCTGCAGGTCCTGACGGTGTCCCTGCTATTTTGTTAAAGAAAGTAGTTAATTCTATTGCAAAGCCACTTGCAATATTATTAAGACAAAGTGTAGATACAGGCAAGATTTATGATGAGCATAAATTAGGATATATTACCCCAACTTTCAAAAGTGGATCAAGACTAGAGGCAAGTAATTATAGGCCTGTGAGTCTAACATCACATATTATGAAAGTGTATTAAAGGGTAATGAAAAAAAAATATTATGAAACATTTAATAAAAATAATTTGTTTGATATAGGACAACAAAATGGTTTCATACCCGGAAAAAGTACACAAACCCAACTGTTAGTCCACCATGAGAACATATTCAAAAATATGAAAAGAGGAAAATGAAACAGATGTGGTTTATCTAGACTTTGCAAAAGCTTTTGACAAGGTAGACCATAATATATTAGCGAAGAAAATGAGAACACATAATATAGTAGATTAAGTAGGAAGATGGTTAAAAGAATTTTTTTTACACACAAGAAAACAGATAGTTATTGCAACGATGAGAAAATCGGATGAAGCTAAGGTAATATCCGGTGTGCCACAAGGTACGGTGCTAGCTGCATTACTGTTTGTTATTATGATTGCAGACATAGACAGTAATGTTAAGGATTCGGTAGTGAGTAGTTTCGCCGATGACACAAGAATAAGTAGAGAAATTACTTGTGATGAAGATAGGAACGGGCTACAGAGACCTTAACAAAGTATATTTTTGGGCAGAGGTAAATAGGATGGTATTTAACTCTGATAAATTTGAATCAATAAATTATGGAGACAGAGAAGGAAAGCTATATGCATATAGGGGACCTAATAATGAGACAATCACAAATAAGGAAGCAGTTAAAGACCTTGGTGTGATGATGAATAGGAAAATGTTATGCAATGATCAAATAGCATTCTGTTGGCAAATGTAAAGCAAAAATGGGAATGTTGTTACGGCACTTTCAAAATAAGAAAAGCTGTACACAAGATTATTGCTTTTTAAAACATATGTTCGTAGACCACTTGAATATTGCAATATGATATGTAACCCACATTATCAAAAGGATATTGCACAAATAGAGAGCGTACAAAGGTCCTTTACAGCTAGAATAGAAGAAGTAAAGGACCCTTGACTACTGGAAAGACTACAATCCTTAAAAGTATATAGTCTAGAAAGGAGAAGAGAACGCTACATGATAATTCAGGCATGGAAAACAGATAGAAGGAATAGCCGAAAACATCATGGAGCTAAAAATATCAGAAAGAGCAAGTAGAGGTAGATTAATAGTGCCCAAAACTATACCAGGAAAAATAAGGAAGCACACAGGACATTTATCCACTACGTACCAGCATCGATAATACAGCATCTATTCAATGCGTTGCCAGCTCATCTGAGGAATATATCAGGAGTGAGCGTAGATGTGTTTAAGAATAAGCTCGACAAATATCTAAGCTGCATCCCAGACCATCCAAGATTGGAAGATGCAAAATATACCGGAAGATGTACTAGCAACTCTCTGGTAGACATTAGAGGTGCCTCAAACTGAGGGACCTTGGGCCAACCCAAACAAGATGTAAGGTCTGTAAGGTAAGGTCTCTCTCTCTCTCTCTCTCTCTCTCTCTCTGTTATTCATAATATGAGTTGCTATTGGTTATGGATTGACAATCTTTTTTCGTAACGGATGTTATAAGTAATCTAAATAATAGAATAAAACCCGCGTTCTATGTCCTGCTAAGGGTCAAGACTTTTATATTTGGAAGTTCCTGACAAATTCTCTAAACGGAAAGCGGCCGAAAACTCCGCCGATAGAATTCTGCAACTCACACATGGCGCTGACGTTGGCAATGATGCGCGTGACGTCTTTGCTGGAACGGCAAGATTAGGAATCAGACGATAGTGGAATCCTCCGAGGACCGTTGGACGTCAGTTCCAGGAGGAACATCATCACGTCGACCTGACGTAATCCTCTCAAGAGGGGGCTCATTGCTCCTGGACGTGACCGGCCTTTGAACGGAAGATGATAATGTCGATCATATTCAAACAAATTCTATCTAATGAGACAATTTTTTAAAAAACATTAATGCTCCGTTTCAATTATAGGATGAAAAGGGACTATAATAGTGCCACTGTATTAATTGCAGGGTATTTATATGCTGGTTGGGTCAGTCAAAAGTAACATTGCACAAGAGGAAACAGATGCCGCTGTTAAGAGCACATTTTGTTATGATAAGTGGCTATTAAAAACAATTACAGTTAATGTTTAAAGTAATAGTACAACTTATTACCTAGTGTTTTAAAAAAAAGCCTAGTTAATAAAAATCAATTGTAATTTGTAAATATTGAAGGTATTTATTTTTGTAATATTTTGTAACATCCTACTTATGTAAGTGATATGTAAATATTTTTCTAATAAAAATATAGAAAAAAAATGCTGGGAGATTAAAACATTTTATT
>NC_061093.1:52963190-52983765 GCF_015104395.2 Macrobrachium nipponense | reverse complement strand
TTACAAACCTCATTGCAACTAAGTAACCAGACTTTTTTTTTCTGTTTTTTCCCGGACTTATAGCTAAGAGTGCGATGGTATTCAAATGCCTCGTTAACCACACTGAGCAAGCAAGATCTTTCAATTGCAAGGCAATGTTATAGGTTAATGATTTTATAGAACACTAACAATTCTGTTGTACCGAGTTGACTAACGGAGGCCAAAACCTCGAAGCGGCTACGACGAGATATTAACTTTTGGTTTTACGCTTAATTATATTTTTAAGTTTTAAGAACTGACGTAATACAGTACACACTTTGATTTTTGTATATCGTAATCTTTGAGTGGGCGTCGTTTACTGGTGCTGATGTAGTACATTTCATGACACTTATTTGCGTTGTTAAAAGAGTTTGATCCAGTCTTTGTTACTTTCTGCTAGGCTTATCCCTTTCTTGATGTTTTGATAATTAGAGACAGGTAGGAATACATAAACTTTTACTCCTCAGTTATTTACAGTAGGATCCAAAGTAATGATCTTTATTATAAAAGCGAAATGCATTTGTAAAGATATAATCAGAGCTTAAAAAGCTTTCGTCCATCCCCTCTGTGGACGTGATCACTAAACTAACTCTCACAATATGGAAATACATGTAGAAATAAACGATATAGTGGGTATTTTATGGAAATAGATATTTTATGGAGATAATATAATGGATATTTTAAGGAAGTATGCATATGTAGAAATAAACTCTATTGGATATTTTAAAGTGAAAGAGGTTTAAGCAAATATTTAAACAATGAATTACATAAGGTGCCTCCACACGATCGAACAATATCCGATGAACAAACATTGTTACCATATCATAAGCGAAGCAGGATGACGTCATAAGCGCTGAAATTATGGAAGTAGATCTGGCAACAAACAGTGGTACCAGATGTGGTTGTATACCACTGTTTTTACTCTGTTCACAAGGCCAAGACCGACAATTGGTAACAATGTTTATCCACCGGACATTGTTCAACCGTGTGGACGCACATTTAAATATGGATAAGATTTAACGCGAACAGTTGGTTCGGAATCGTCATTGGAATCAATACATCATTAGAAACGGTGCACGTTGTGACCTTTATATTCCACGAAAGTCGAGGCAAAAGGATTTAATGGCATTCGTTTGATATCGCATTAAACCATCATGAGCCACTTTGGCACTGAACTCGAGGTCCGAACGGAAGTTACATTAAGAAAGACTAATGGTTCGAAAAAATGCGGAGCAAGCGATTTATAAAAAAAAACAAAAACAAAAAAATTTAGGTGAATATAGCTAGCGGTCCTGTAGTATTTTTTTTTTATTAGAAAAATACATTAAAATGTTGTAGCATTTGCATAATTGGCATTTTATAAATGTTCATATAACATTTACCTTTATTTAATACTTTTCTTAATCCCGTAATCAAATATAACAGTTTGTCATTAATATTAAAATATTCTTTTTTAATATACATCGTAGGAAGAAAGTTGTTCATTTTTAACTTATAATTCTGTAGTAGCAGTTTATTCGGTCTTTTCTTATGCCACACTATTAACAGATAATCTATAATGGGAACTACAGCAAAGTTGTGGTCTCTATTAGTATTACAACTAAAATCAAACTGAATAACATGAAGAAGGTACATAATGTATCCTGTAGTAATGGTAATTTCACCGTATCCGTAAGCTACACGTAGTAAATTTAACTATATATTTGTTGATAATATACATAAATTACATACTAGCAAACAGCCCTTAAACAGTTATAAAATGGTAGGGGGCAGAGAGGAAGGTAGAATGTAACCCCGTCATGAACCATCTTACGGGTCTCTACTATAATGCCAAGTTTCATAGTCATCGGGCCAGCCGTTTGGCCGTGATTGAATGACACGGACGGACAGACGGACATTACACCCATTACTAGTAAGGAATATGGAATCTCAATAGATTTTATTCTTTTTTTCCCTTCATATTCACCTTCCAAAATTCAACTTCATTAATGAGAATTGACTTAACTGTCCCTTTTGGAATTGTGATGCCTTGATCTTCTGAACTCCCGATGTTAACAAGATTCTCAAAATTATTTGACCTGTTATACACAAATTGCAATTCCCATTTTGTTGCGAGAAAAGTTTTTCTGAAACCAGCAGAGAAAATAGTTGATTCTCATCGAATCCTTTATTCCATTGATCATTGAAGTACAACTTTATCTCTCATTAAATAGAAGTCGATCATTATATTCGAGTGCTTTTATACGTTATTCGTGATAAGAAACATCAAAGGAAACAGTTTGTCTACCATAGAAGCATTATCACTTCTTGAGGTATGACTGGAGGGAGAGGAATAAAAAGGGAAAGACTTCACACTTCATGGATTCTTTATTGAGATACTAAAAGGTTACATGAACGGATGAATCTTGAACATTTGAACTTTTTCATCGGTGAAAGCAACAAACAGTCTGCAACCATGCATCTGATGTCAAGGCCAGTCCTAACGACGCTCCTGATTGGCTGTTGAATAAGCCAGTCACAAGGCTGGAAACTCTCAGTCTCTCTCGAGAGAGTTTGCAAAGGCAGAATATATATGTATCCTTCAGGAGAAGTGAAATATACACACATCCTGCCTATGTGAACTCTCGAGAGAGACTGAGAGTGTTTCCAGCCCTGTGACTGGCTGATCAACAGCCAATCAGGAGCGTCGTAAGGGACTGGCCTAGACATCAGTGTGTTTGTGTGGCCCAACTGAAGCAGTGCTAGAAATTGTTTATAGCGACCCTTCAGCTCTGCTTTCTGCTTGTGTGTGTTTTATTATTATCATTATTATTACTTAATTAGTTTTGTCTGACCTGACTTTCAGTTCTCTTTTTCAGAAAAAAGCTTTAAACTATTTTGATAATAATATGATTATGATAATACACTGCTGTTGATTTTAAAAGAATACACAAACACACACACACACACACATATATATTATAATATATAATAATATTTTATATAATATATATATTAATTATATATATATATAATATATTATGTATATATATTTTTATTTATATTTATATATATTATAGTAAATATTATATATATATATATATATTTATATTTATATATATATATATATACATATAAATATATATATATATATATATATATAAATATAATATATATATTATATATATATATATATATATATATATATATATATATTTATGTATATATAATATATATTATATATAATATAATATATAATATATATATATATATATTTAATATATATATATATATATATATCTATATATATATATATATATCCAATAGTAATAGCCACAATGTCCTCTTAACGTCTTGAATTCTACATACATACATACATACACACACACACACACACACACACACACACACACACATATATATCTATATAATATATATAATATATATATATATACCTATTATATTATATATATATATATATATATATATATATATATATATATAATATATATATATATATATATATATTAACTCAAAGCGCAATAAGCAACCTACCTTTAAAGTCCACCAACGTAAAAAAAATAAATAAATAAATCATGTGCATGTTAAACTGTGCAGATAAATACTTTCTAATATACTATAGCATATTTATTTTGAATTTCCACTGGTGAAACAAGGCTTTACCTGACCGTAGATTTCAACACGTTTTAATTTACGTTAAGTATGGAATACTAATGTTTATAACTTCTGCATGAGGGGTAACTCTTGCATGCGTCCTAAGTAAGCTGTGGGTCGGACCACGCCTTGTTTTTATCCTATAATATTATCTATAGGTTGGTGAACTCCATAAATACTAATCTTTATCCTTTCTAATATGTTAACTTAGGAATATTAATGATTATAACTTCAGCATGAGAGGAAAATCTTGCATGCGTCCCTTGTTTATCATGATAATATCATCAATAAATTTATAGGTTGATAAACTTCATTTCTTCACTGCAAATAAATAGCTATAATCTTTATTCTTCATTGGAAAACTAAAGTGGAAATAAATAAAAAAAAAAAACAATTATGCAGGCTTCCTCACTGCAACTTACAGGAAAGAAGTGTAAACACATTTGGTTTCTACCTTACTTATGGTCCTGATTCGAGGGGATATTTAAATCATTTATTCTCATTTTACACGTAGTTACTTGGAATTTTAGTATATACAGATATATAGGTAGGTGAAATGTGGTATGTATATACAGTATAATGTATGGGTATATGCAGTATATATATACATAGTAAATTCAAGTATGTTAATATACTTTAAAATAATAAAAGATGTGTAGAAATCTAAACTGGCTATGTATTGTTCTAAGAAAGATGATAATACTCTCATCGATAAAATACGAACGTAATTCGTGTTTAAAAATTGTAAAATAATATTTTGTATTTTATCCAATAAAAGATTACAAAGAATCAAAAGACTCGGTAGGGGATGGCAATGTACAACAACCGGTTGGATTCGTGAGTAAAACATCGCCAACTCCCTCACTCAAAGAGGAACCTCCTGCAGAGGAAAAACCGAGTTATCCCGCAATTAAATTCAACTATAGTTCCGTTTAAAAGAGCTCCACATGGGCTGGTGGAGGCCGCGTAATTCGCCACTGGAAGTCCATTCAGCCAAGTGCCATTTACGACTCCGACCCAGAAATTGCCAGTTGTCAGCTAAAAGAGAGAAAGAATAAGATTTGTATTCACTCACTTGAAGACTAAGTGGTCTTATGCCAGCACAACCGCATAAGTTGGTGTAGTGAACGTACTATTAGCAACGCCATCACCTTCAAGAGAAGGCAGCGTATTTACTGACAGTATTTTCTAATAGTTTCAATTCTGATTCCTGTCAGGTGATCAATACCAAACTTTTTATATATATATATATTATATATATATATATATCTATATATATATATATATATATATATATATATATATATATATATATAATATATTTTATATATATATTTATATATGAATACTATACACATACACACACACACACACGCACACACACACACACACACACACACACACACATATATATATATATATATATATATAGATATATATATATATATATATATATATATATATATATATATATATATATATATATATACTATATGATTTCTACCTTTGTGAGCAACGAACATAAAAAGGGCTTACGATGGTAGAAGGACCATCAAGAACACTGGAATCATCTCCTTGACAAGGAGCCTAGAAATCAAAGTCAGTATATGTGTTAGACCATCCAAGGTTAGGATGTGGAGTATTATACTCGACAGTTATAATGTGAACTAAAAATCATTTAAAAAATAAATAAAATAAAAAAAAAATAAAAATAAAAAAATTGAAAATAGAGTCCATTTACAGTTGGTCCGTTGAGGTTGTCTGCGACAACGTTGAAGGTCTCCCAAAATTCTCCTTTCGTTTCAACGCTTTAATGAAGCTTTTAAATACTCACATCGTCCTCGTTTTAGCCTTTATTTAACATGTATTGAATGTACAACGAGAACACACAAACACACATCAATAATTTTTTAAAAAACTATTCTATATCACTGATAACTAAACCAGTCCTGGACCTGTATGTACATTTCGAAGTCGGCTAAAGCTGCAAAGAGTTATCTTTGGATTGAAAGATGCAGATAATGGTAGGTAACTACTGAAGATATAAAAGTGATTTCAGCCTCTGCCACAGAGCTGGTTTCTGATCATCTCTGTCGAGTGTTAGAATCTCTCCGGCATTCACAGAAGAGCAGTAGGTATGCATCTTAGTAGTTGAGATTGACGTACTGAGCCATAACGCACGAACT
Source organism: Macrobrachium nipponense (assembly GCF_015104395.2). Taxonomy (NCBI): domain Eukaryota; kingdom Metazoa; phylum Arthropoda; class Malacostraca; order Decapoda; family Palaemonidae; genus Macrobrachium; species Macrobrachium nipponense. The sequence goes on along the minus strand of NC_061093.1, from coordinate 52,977,907 downwards.
CGGTCAAGTGGAAGGGAGGAACACACTTCGGCGTCTCTGGCGGGATTAGATCAACCGGAAAGTTACTACAAACACATACTTGAACAAGGGATCAAGAATCTATATGTGAACACAGCTATTTCTTCAATAATGGATGAGAAATAGCATCATTTTGCTTTTCTAAATAAACAGGTGTACTTGCATATTTGAATGTATAATTGATGCCACTAAATCGTAGTATTCCTCATTTGTAACGCTGCCTATAATACACAAACAAAGCTCTGCCACGATCTCTAGTGTCCTGGATCTAATGTTTTGGTTACAGAAGATGACGGTGACAATAAATACTAATATGGACGGAAATGACATATCATCCACCTGAGGTTCTCGTTAATGCCCAAAAAGTTAGGAATAGAGGAAGACGTGGCAAGAAAAGATGCCCAGGGTATCTCAGTGTCAATTTAGTCGCATTTGTTCACTGAAGGAAGAAAACAAACTAGTAACTAGTGATGTATCCGCTAAAGCACAGGATGGACTGACGGGTGTTGGTTCATTGTGAACCCCTGGTTTTCCAGAACCAATATTTCTGAGAGCTTCAGCCTCTCTGGAAGTGGACATTACTGGTTCCATCTACGTCCTTTCATAGAGGCAGTATTGGGGTTGACTGCTGGACGGACCTTTCGAGTTGACCTTTTGGACTCAAATGATCACCTCACTTTTTAAAGGCATTCTGAATCCTTCACTGAACTGGAAAGCGCCACTGAGATCGAATTCATTTAGGGGATCCTCAAAAACGAAGACTGAACCTCTTGGGGTGGGGGCGGGGGGGGGCGGGGGGTGGGCGAGGGGAATCTACCATAGTCCACTGGAGTTGCCAGTGGGTGAATTTTGTTTCGTTGAAGACGCTCTGTCGCCTTCATTACTCGTAAGAACGTTACATACTTACTTTTATTCACAAGCGTTAGTGTGGCAGTATTTGATACCAGCTGATAATAAAAGCTGGGAATGTTGCCACTAGATGGCAGTCGAAAGTACCTTCGGGACAAGTAGCAAATTGTTAGTACGGCCATGTTATTGAAAATGAGATGAAAAATTATATATATTTATATATACATATACATACATATATATATATATATATATATATATATATATATATATATATATATATATATATATATATATATATATATATATATATGCATATACATGAATGCAATGTCGTTCATTCTCCGCTTCTTTTTTTTTTTAATCAATAATTTTCACTGAATGCTGATGGTATACTATCGTCAAGAAATCAGACTGTTCGACGTGAAGTTTCTCCTTTAAAGGAATACGTTTATGATGCAAAGTATTGGATTTCAGTTTGAAATTTTACTCATCAGTGGAAGTTTACTTACCATTTTCCTTTATGTGTATTGTAACAGCTTCGCACGGCAGAGCTGTGCTGCACAGGTTTCTACACATACCTGGAAGTTCAAGGAAAATGGAATTGCTTTAAAGTGCGCTTTCTCACTGGTTGGTGATGAATACTGTAAAGGCGTGTAGACCTGATACAGAGCATTTCCATTAACGTAATTTTCTAATGTTTCTTACATGTTGGCAATGGATACACGAATAAAATATTTCCTTAATAATAATTTCATTTTCTTACTTATGACAGTATAGATAAGTGATAGATCTGCCAAGTATAACTCTCTCTCAGTGCCATTTTGCTTGGTGAGACGTTACCGTGCACAGTCTGATTAATAACAACAGATATCACGTGTTTAATATCGTCTAGAAATTTATAAATATCTAGAAGTTTTCGTGAACTGTCGGTGATAAGATTAGTGTGAAAATAGTAGTATAAAGCGTCTACTAAGTTGTTTATCAAGTGAAATACTGTAAATCAGATCAATATGGCAGTAAGTTCCAACAGTGGAAAAAAAATGGCGAAATTTAGCGTGTTTAGCAGATTCGCAATATGATGAGGTAGCAGGAAGGGAGCTGGCATTTCTCATCTATGAGATCAAACAACAGCCCTAACCAAAAAGATACAAAAGCATTCATAGATATATTAGAACGATATGATCCTTCCATCTGGAACAAATCAACAGAAAACATCTTGAAAATAATTTGAAGAAGTCCAAATCCAAATAAAATCCAACGTGGTCAAAGAGATCATAAAGAAAATTGACATTAATCAACATATTGCCGACAAAGAAAATGAGTAAGGTGAAAATGTGAATTATTCCTTAAATTGATGCAATAGGAAAAAGAAGGCCAAAAGCATGCAAAACGGTGCCCAAGGGTGGGGGGATTGCATAGTTAATCCACAAAAACCTGACTCATAAAGAAAAATTTACATTAATCAACATATTCCGACAAAGAAAATGAGTAAGGTGAACATTGTGAATATCCTAATTGATTGCAATAGGTAAAAAAGAAGGCCAAAAGCATGCAAACTGTGCAAGGTGGGGTATTGCATAGTTAATCCACAAACCTGATCAGAAAATGTTCTGCATGCCACATTCCAACGCATCCACATGTCCTGAAGTAATGCAAGATATGAGAAAAGATACCGGAATATTTTGCTCAACATGTCTATCATGGATAGACTGAATCACAAATAGTTGAGGATGAAGAAGAAGAGGAAGAGGAAAGAAGAAGAAGAGAAACAGAAGAGAAGTAAACAAAACTGAAATGACAGAAAAAATAATGGAAAACAAAGAACAAGATAAAAGTATGGATGCAGAGATACTCATTGATACTACATATGAGGCAATAAGCAGCATACATACGAAGAAATAAATTACGACATGACACACAAAAGAAAATCCCGAAGAGGCTCTACCCAGATCTCCACAATGATGGGAAAGAGGAAAGAAATAATAGACAAGAAAGACAAAGTCTGCAACCTTTTGAAAAAGAGGGAATTGCAGATTCAGAGAAAGATGTTACTACAAACATCCTAAGGTATGTTTAAAAAATATCCACAATTATATATAATATGTATGTAAAAATAAAAAACAAAGACTTTCGAACACTTGAACGGTGTTCCTCATCAGGTGTGACGTTAAAATGTAATGAAGAGGGTAGTTTCCCTCCGAAGAGCATCTAAAAAGGTGGGTGGGGCGAGAAAATGATAACAGCCCACTCGTCGAAGTGCTGGTTCGTGTTTTATGTAATTCCAATCTCAACAGGCAGTTGCGCCAACCTCCTCGATCTCCGAACCTGCGAAGTTGCTCCTGCTTGCACTGCGTAGGTCCGCCATAGCCGGAAACATCCGCTGGGACGTCGGCTATCTGGAGAGAGAGGGGAAGAGGAAGCAGAGCATCAGGGTTCACATGGTCAACGTCGTTTTAAAAATAAATTCTTTTAATTTAAGTATGCCTGGCAATAAAAACTGTTTATAAAAGGGTCTTCATTGGTAAACGACTTGTTATCCTCAAAAGATATTCCCATGTTTATAGCGGCGCCTTCAACTAGTCTTCTCACGTGAGAATCGTCGCTTTTAAAATAATTTGTGCACCATCCAATTAATTCTGTGGTCTAAATTAAAACTGTTGAGCCACCAAAGCGCTGCCCCTGTGCATGAAGATCATAGGCCCTTTTGGTGTTCCCTTAATCTGACCTCTAATCCCCTACCACTTTCCCCGTAGTAACAACCACCGCAATCCTGACAAGGAATCCTTGTAAACGCCGTTATTTCTCTTGGTACTGTTATTATTCTTTGTAAGAGCTTTTGCCAAAGTGTTTTTGTAAGTATAAACTATTTCTATGTCTTTTTTGGTGCTTATTTATATAACACCTACTTTTGAGATTACATCGTGAAAGGGCAATGATACACGTTTCTTGACTTTCATTTCCTTATCTCTTGACCAAGTAAAACTTCTTTTTAGCTCGGCTAATTGCGTCAGTAATAAAATGTTCTGGGTACTTTAAGAACCTAAAAGTGTCTACGACATGTTTGAGTTCCCCGTCTAGAAATGCGGGGTCACATATGCGAAGAGCCCTTAAAACAAAACTCATAATTACATTCCTTTTAACTTGTTGTGAGTGGGGGGTTGGAAAAATAAGGTGAATATAATTCTCTCTGTTGGTAGCTCTCAAAAACTGAAAATTTAAAAGAGTACTGTTTTCATCCCTATGAATTAAAACATCTAAGAAAGAAATCTTACATCAACCTCTTTTTCTACTGTAAATTTTATCGAATCGACAACGTTGTTGGCAGTATTCAGTAAGCAATCTAAAGCTACGTTCGTCGCCGTAAAAAAACAATAAATATGTCGTCTACATATCTCACCCACAGAGCAGCTTACAGTTGGGGTTAACATCTCTCTAATATTTCAACTTCTATGAACTCCATGCACAGTTTGCTAAAACTGGTGACAATGGTGAACCCATGGAAACACCAGCCTTTTGTTGAAAGTATTCATCATTAAAAGTGAAAATAGTAGTGTCAACACAGATTCTAACCAAGTCTAGAAACTGGTCGCAAGGAATAGAAAGTTGATAGTCCCTTCTTCATGTCTCTTCTTTAGATTTTCCAAAACATAGTCAAGAGGAACATTTGTGAATAGGGATGTGACATCGAGGCTAAATCATCCTACCATCGGTACGGTTAAAACACCTTAATCTGTCAATGAAATGGGAGGAGTGTATTAAGTGAGCATCAGAGATGGTGCCGAGTAATGAACTAAGGGACTTAGCTAACCATGAAGCAAGAACACTCTGTGGGCATTACAAGTGGCAACTATTGGACGGAGGGGAGTACCTACTTTGTGTATTTTAGGCAAGAGCCATAAAATATGGCCAACTAGGATTTTTCCAGAGGATTTTTTGACAAGATAAGCTCTTTATGGGGCGGGGTCCTGCAAAGAATTGCGATCTTTTTAATTTTTCGATTGAAATCCTGAAATTTAAAAACTGCCCTGAGTTTTTTTGCAATGATGGGGGGGAGGGGGGTTAGTTAATTTTATATAGGTATTAGTGTCGTTTAATAACTGGTAGCCTTATTCAAGTTATCTCGTTTATTCATAACTACTGTAGAACCTCCTTTGTCAGCTTTTACAACCATAATACCTTATTTTTAAAAAGACAAATTAGGGCTTCTCGATGTCGTTTCGGCAAAACCTCAAATTCCTTTCCAATTAAGCTTTGTTTAAGAATAACACCTTTCAAAAGTTAATATTATTCTGGGTATTTGAAATTATGATAGTTTATGTTGCTGATACCTTGAAGAAAATCTTGTTTACTGTTGCCCAAGCAAAAACCCAAGACCCAGGTTAAGAATTTCTAATTGCTGTTGATTTAAAGGAAAGTCGGAGAGATTGAGAACTTTAACCACATGTATCTCCCATTTTGAAACATTACAAAGTCTGAGCAGTTTTTGTTGTAATTTTTTGACCATGTGATAAACCCCTAAGTCTAGCAACCTCACCTGCTCTTTCTCTGGCACCCTCAAAACAGTCCTGATTGAAGAACTTCTCGCAGGCATCTCAAGGCTTAGTTCATTATCGGCACCATCTCTGATGCTCACTTAATACACTCCTCCCATTTCATTGACAGATTAAGGGTTTTGTTTTAACCGTAACCATGGTAGGATATTAGCCTCGATGTCACATCCCTATTCACAAATGTTCCTCTTGACTATGTTTTTGGAAAATCTAAAGAAGAGACATGAAGAAGGGACTATCAACTTTCCTATTTCCTTGCGACCAGTTCTAGACTTGGTTAGAATCTGTGTTGACACTACTATTTTCACTTTAATGATGAATACTTTCAACAAAAGGCTGGTGTTTCCATGGGTTCACCATTGTCACCAGTTTTAGCCAACCTGTGCATGGAGTTCATAGAAGTTGAAATATTAGAGAGATGTAACCCCAACTGTAAGCCTGCTCTGTGGGTGAGATATGTAGACGACATATTTATTGTTTTTTACGGCGACGACGTAGCTTTAGATTGCTTACTGAATACTGCCAACAACGTTGTCGATTCGATAAAATTTACAGTAGAAAAAGAGGTTGATGGTAAGATTTCTCTTAGATGTTTTTAATTCATAGGGATGAAAACAGTAATCTCTTTTAAATTTCAGTTTTTAGAAAAGCTACCAACAGAGAGAATTATATTCATATTCTTACCCACCACTCACAACAAGTTAAAAGGAATGTAATTATGAGTTTTGTTTTAAGGGCTCTTCGCATATGTGACCCCGCATTTCTAGACGGGGAACTCAAACATGTCGTAGACACTTTTAAGTTCTTAAAGTACCCAGAACATTTTAGTACTGACGCAATTAGCCGAGCTAAAAAGAAGTTTTACATTGGTCAAGAGAATAAGGAAATGAAAGTCAAGAAACGTGTATCATTGCCCTTTCACGATGTAATCTCAAAAGTAGGTGATTATATAAATAAGCACCAAAAAGACATAGAAATAGTTTTATACTTACAAAAACACTTTGGCAAAAGCTCTTACAAAGAATAATAACAGTACCAAGAGAAATAACGGCGTTTACAAGGTTCCTTGTCAGGATTGCGGTGGTTGTTACTACGGGGAAAGTGGTAGGGGATTAGAGGTCAGATTAAGGGAACACAAAAGGGCTATGATCTTCATGCACAGGGCAGCGCTTTGGTGGCTCACAGTTTTAAGTTTAAAGACCACAGAATTAATTGGGATGGTGCACAAATTATTTTAAAAGCGACGATTCTCACGTGAGAAGACTAGTTGAAGGCGCCGCTATAAAACATGGGAATATCTTTGAGGATAACAAGTCGTTTACCAATGAAGACCCTTTTATAAACAGTTTTATTGCAGGCAATACTTAAAAGAATTTATTTTTAAAACCGACGTTGACCATGTGAACCCTGATGCTCTGCTTCCTCTTCCCTCTCTCTCCAGATAGCCGACGTCCCAGCGGATGTTTCCGGCTATGGCACCTACGCAGTGCAAGCAGGAGCAACTTCGCAGGTTCGAGATCGAGGAGGTTGGCGCAACTGCCTGTTGAGATTGGAATTACATAAAACACGAACCAGCACTTCGACGATGGGCTGTTATCATTTCTCGCCCCCCGCCCACCTTTTTAGATGCTCTCGGAGGGAAACTACCCTCTTCATTACATTTTTAACGTCACACTGATGAGGAACACCGTTCAAGTGTTCGAAAGTCTTTGTTTTTTATTTTTACATACATACAAATATATTTTTATATATAATTGTGGATATTTTTTAAACAATTTGTTTGTTTTCACGGAATTGTGAATTTCTTAACAATCCTAAGGTATGTCACAACTATGAAATATATGGTAAATGTGCATACCTAGACGGCTATGAGGATGATTGCAGAGATCTACATCTAAAAATATGCAAAAACCTAAAAGAAGGAAAAGGATGTAAGTTCGACAAAAAAATTAAATATATGGACCCTGTTAGCCATGAATCAAAAATCAAATAAATAAATCGATCAAATAATAAAATCCAAAATAAGAAAGAAACAAATAAGAGAGGAACAAAGAATATCAGGTGAAAGAAAAAAAAAAAGCCATCACCGCGATATGCAGTATCAGCAAAATATTTCCAAGCATCAGCTCCAAGATACAACTCAGAGATAAGAACTTTATTTATGATGCAAAGAGGATATTGCAGATACAGAGAAAATTGCAGATTCAGACACAAATTAATAATTATGATGAAGGAAGATCAAATATGGAAAAGTTGGATTTTTAAATGTCAGAATTTCTGGAAATGAAGAGAACAACATACCAGAACAGGAAAGAGACATGGGAAAATCCTTATTATTACCCATATTATTAAATGAAGGAGAAAAACACGCAAACCATCATAGTGATGAATGCGCAGGGTTAGTTACGAGTAACTCAAAAAGAAAAATAGAGTACTTAAAAGAACTAACCCAAATTGAAAAGAAAATTGTATAATAAGAATATTAAATGAAACCTGGTATTCCCAAGAGACTGGGAATGACAATCAAATAAAAGGGTTCCAAACTTATAAATCAGATAGAAAAAATAGGAATCAAGGGGGAACCACAATATATGGGAAAGACAAAAAACAAGGAAAAAATATATGAGAAATATAGTAACTCAGAATGTGAACTAATAGCGGTAGAATTTGAATCTGAAAAATTAATGAACAGTAAGAAAAATATATAGACCCCCACCCTAATACTAAAGAGTTTGACATAATAATAGAAAAATTGGATGATATATGTAGAAATCACCAGGACTGGACTATTCTCCTATCTGGAGACTTCAACTTCCTTTCGTAGACTGGAAAGAAACGAATAGAGATTGTGGTTGTATTTATACATATAAAAAATAGAGTAATAGTAGTGCAGAAGATAAGAGCAATTCGAAAAGCGTATTAGATATACTACTAGAATACAAACATTCAACAAATAAATCACCTGCCAACAAGAAAGGAAAATACTTTAGAAACTAGTATTTGTGAATGAGGTGAATTATGTTAAAGAAATAATAGTATAATGCGAGTATTTCAGACCATAATGTCATAGAATTAACAGTACATTCCAAGCAAGTGAAAACAGAGATAAGCAAGAAATGAAAAAAGTGTGAAGGATATGGAAAATACAACTTCAGTAAAAATATAAAATGGTCAGAAATAAATGAAGAATTAAACAAAGATTAGGATAACATTTTCGTAAGTGATGACATAAGGGTAAATACGGAGATATTATATAAAATATTAGAGAAAATAGTGGATAAATATACACCGAAGAAGAAAAGTAAAACATCAGTCATGCATACCAAGAGACAGAAGGATCTTGTTCCAGAAAATCAGAAAGTGGAAAAAAAAGGTCTGAAAAAGAAAAATGCATGGAAAGTTATAGAACTAAAAAGTAAGATAGAAAATGCAGAACAAAAGATTATACAATCAAAAGAAAATGAAAAACGGGACTTGGAAGAAAAAAACCCTAGTAAATATCAAGCAAAACCCCAAATTATTACTCGTTCGCGAAAAAAATAAATAAAGAAGAATAGAAATAGACCCTCTAAGAACCTAGCCACCTGGGGGGGCAAACAAGTCCTTATGGGTGCGGTCCCCAAGCCCGGATAAATAGGGGGGAGGGTTGGTGTCAGGAAGGGCATCCGGCTGTAAAAACCTGTGCCAAAACCAAAAAATGGAATGAGCCGAAATATGGAAAGAGGTAATGCTAGGGTGTACTTCGTAAACGACGCACAGAGACATCGCCCTAACTCTGTGGTAAGGCGAGGGCTACTGCATCAGGAGCGGGTGCAGCTAAAGAAGCGAGCTCACATTGGGTTTAGAGTATGTCAGCTAAATGTTGGGGTCCATGACTGGGAGATGTAGAGAATTGGCTGACTTGATGAGAGAAAAGAGTAGATGTTATGTGTGTGCAAGAAACGCGGTGGAAAGGAAATAAAGCTAAAGAGTTGGGAGATGGATATAAGCTATATTATAGTGGAGCAAATAAACAAGGTAGAAATGGAGTTGGCATAGTACTGTCTAATGAACTAAAGAACTCGGTAATAGAAGTGCATAGAAGAATGACCGTATCATCAGATTGAAAGATATGTTTATGGAGGAGAGATTCTGAATGTTGTAAGCGCATATGCACCACAAGTTGGTTGCACAGAAGAAGAGAAGGAAATTTCTGGTGGAGAGACATGGATGGAATAATGCAAGAACTGAAGAGCATGAGAGGGTGATAGTTGGGGCAGATTTGAATGGGCATGTCGGAAGTGAAAATGAGGCGATTGGGCGGTGCATGGGGGGTCATGGAATTGGGGAGAGAAACCAGAAGGAGAGAGTGTAGTGGACTTGCCGTGTCATTCGACATGGCAATAGTAAACACATTCTTTAAGAAGAAAAGGGAACACCTAATAACCATATAGGAGTGGGGGAAGATTCTCCCAGATAGACTACTTCTTGTATAAAAGATAAATCTGGTGGAGGTCAAGAACTGCAAAGTTATTCCAGGCGACCATGTAGCCCTCCAACACAGACTGCTATGTATGGATTGAAGTTGAAAAGGGGAAAGAAAAACCAAAGCTAAAGGGATAAGGAAAATTAAATGGTACAAATTAGAGAAGGAAGGGGCGGGGATAAGAAGAGAGAGTTTAAGAGGAGGGTTTTGGAGGATATTGATATAGGGATTGAAGATGTTCAAGAATGGTGGGCACGAAATGCAGCAGCAATAAGAAGGCAGGAAAGGCTGCTAGGAGAGACTCTGGTGTCATATGGGGAAGAAAAGGAGAGTTGGTGGTGGGATGAAGACATTGAGAAAGTAGTAAAAGATAAGAAGGAGGCAAAGAAAGAAAATGTAAGAGTCACAGTCAGTGGAAGACAAAATAGTACAGAGAGAAAAACAGGTGGTGAAAAAGGTGGTAGCCGAAGCTAAAGCAAAGTCGTATGATGATGGTGTATAATGAGCTGGGGACAAAGGAAGGATGAAAGAAGATGATCAAGCTATCAAAGGCTTAGAAATAAGAGCACCAAAGATATAAAACACAAAATCAAAACAAATATTTCGAAACAGTTGTTAAATGAAGAAAATAATAGACTAATAAGAGAGGATGGGCAAGTGAACATTGGCATGGTAATGAGTTTTCTAGGCAAGAGTACTAAATGCACTGAGAAGATGAAGAATGGGAAGGCAATACCGGACCAGACATGATTCCGGTGGAGGCATGGAAAGTATTAGGAGATGAAGGAGTGGATATACTGTACGATCTTATGATAAAGATCCTTGAACAGGAAAAGATACCAAATGAGTGGCGTGGGAGTATATTGATCCCACAATTTTTAAAGGGAAAGGCGATGTCCAAGAGTGTGGTAATTATAGGGGCATTAAAATTGATGTCCCACACTTTGAAGATACTGGAAAGGATGAAAGATGCTAGACTGAGAGAAGAAGTACAAATAGGTAAAGAGCAGATGGGATTTATGAAGGGAAGGGGAACAACAGATGGTATATTTTGTCTGAGGCAAATAATGGAGAAATTCGGGGAAAGACAAAGGGACCTACATATGGTATTCATTGACCTTGAAAAGGCTTATGACCGAGTCCGAGATAAGAGGTATGGAGGAGCCGTGAGGGAGAAGATGGTGCCAGAGAAGTATGTGCGATTGATACAAGAGATGTACCGGAATGTATTTACCAGAGTGAGGAGCAGTGTTGGAGAGACAGAAGGTTTTTGAGGTGAGAGTAGGATTACACCAGGGTCGGCTCTGAGCCCATTTATCTTTAACATAGTGATGGATGTTATAATAGAGGAAGTAAGGGAGACAGTACCATGGAACATATTGTATGCGGATTGATATTGTTCTGTGTGCAGAGAGTAGGAAGATCTGGAAGTGAAATTGGAAAGATGGAGACAAGTACTGGAGGACAGAGGAATGAGAATAAGTAGATCTAAGACAGAATATATGTGTACCACCACGAGGGGGATGATAGAGAAAGTATTCAGCTTGGTGGAGAGCAAAATAAGGAGAGTGATAAGTTTAAGTATTTGGGATCTTTTGTTAACGCTGGAGGAAGTATGGAAGAAGAAGTAAAACATCGGGTACAGGCAGGCTGGAACAACTGGACAGCGGCCTCTGGAGTTCTTTGTGACAAAAGAGTGCCGCTTAGGTTAAAAGGAAAATTTCACAAGACTGGTGGTAAGAACAGCAATGCTGTATGGTATAGGAAACAGCAAGCATGAGAAAAAACAGAGCAGAAGAAGATGGATGTGGCAGAAATGAGAATGCTTAGGTGGATGTCTGGGGTGACAAGAGAGGATAGGATCAGAAATGACTACATAAGGGGGTCGACTAAGGTGGTGGAAGTATCAAAGAAAAAGTGCAGGAGGGGAGGCTGAGATGGTATGGACACCTGTTGAGGAGAGATGAGGACCACGCTGGGAGACATACTATGGGGGTGGAGGTGCAAGGAAGAAGAAAAAGAGGGAGACCAAGAAAGAGATGGAAGGACTGTGTGAGAGGAGACTTACATGAGAAGGGAATTGATGAGGCAGAAGCGCAGGATAGAAATAGATGGAAACGGCTCATCCGAAACGGCGACCCCATATAAAAATGGGAACAAGCTGGGAAGAAGAAGAAATAGACCCTCTAAGAATTGAAGGGAGATTAACGAATGAAAAAAAGGAAATATGCAACATATTGGCAGAGCGATATGAGAGAGAATTCACCCCCAGAATTGATAATGAAGATAATGATATAGAAGTAAGGGACGAAAATAGTGAATATTTAGCTGACATAGATATTAATGAAGCTGATATTGTGCAGGCTATTAATGAAATTAAAAATGGAGCTGCTGCAGGTCCTGACGGTGTCCCTGCTATTTTGTTAAAGAAAGTAGTTCATTCTATTGCAAAGCCACTTGGAATATTATTAAGACAAAGTGTAGATACAGGCAAGATTTATGATGAGCATAAATTAGCATATATTACCCCAACTTTCAAAAGTGGATCAAGACTAGAGGCAAGTAATTATAGGCCTGTGAGTCTAACATCAACATATTATGAAAGTGTATGAAAGGGTAATGAAGAAAAATATTATGAAACATTTAATAAAAAATATGTTTGATATAGGACAACATTGGTTTCATACCGGAAAAAGTACACAAACCAACTGTTAGTCCACCATGAGAACATATACAAAAAATATGAAAAGAGAAAATGAAACAGATGTGGTTTATCTAGACTTTGCAAAAGCTTTTGACAAGGTAGACCATAATATATTAGCGAAGAAAATGAGAAATACTAATATAGTAGATAAAGTAGGAAGATGGTTAAAAGAATTTTTACAACAACGAAAACAGATAGTTATTGCAAACGATGAGAAATCGGAGAAGCTAAGGTAATATCCGGTGTGCCACAAGGTACGATGTTAGCTGCATTACTGTTTGTTATTATGATTGCAGACATAGACATAATGTTAAGGACTCGGTAGTGAGTAGTTTCGCCGATGACACAAGAATAAGTAGAGAAATTACTTGTGATGAAGATAGGAAACGGGCTACAAAGAGACCTTAACAAAGTATATTTTTGGGCAGAAGTAAATAGGATGGTATTTAACTCTGATAAATTTCAATCAATAAATTATGGAGACAGAGAAGGAAAGCTATATGCATATAGGGGACCTAATACTGAGACAATCACAAATAAGGAAGCAGTTAAAGACCTTGGTGTGATGATGAATAGGAAAAATGTTATGCAATGATCAAATAGCAATTCTGTTGGCGAAATGTAAAGCAAAAAGCAAAAAATGGGAATGTTGTTATGGCACTTCAAAATAAGAAAAGCTGAACACAAGATTATGCTTTTTAAAACATATGTTCGTAGACCACTTGAATATTGCAATATGATATGGTACCCACATTATTAAAAATAAAAGGATATTGCACAAATAGAGAGTGTACAAAGGTCCTTTACAGCTAGAATAGAAGACGTTAAGGATCTTGACTACTGGAAAGACTACAATCCTTAAAATTATTATATAGTCTAGAAAGGAGAAGAGAAACGCTACATGATAATTCAGGCATGGAAAAAGAATAGAAGGAATAGCCGAAAAACATCATGGAGCTAAAAATATCAGAAAGAGCAAGCAGAGGTAGATTAATAGTGCCCAAAACTATACAGGAAAAATAAGGAAAGCACACAGGACATTAATCCACTACGCACCAGCATCGATAATGCAGCGTCTATTCAATGCGTTGCCAGCTCATCTGAGGAATATATCAGGAGTGAGCGTAGATGTGTTTAAGAATAAGCTCGACAAATATCTAAGCTGCATCCCAGACCATCCAAGATTGGAAGATGCAAAATATACCGGAAGATGTACTAGCAACTCTCTGGTAGACATTTGAGGTGCCTCAAACTGAGGGACCTTGGGCAACCCAAACAAGATGTAAGGTCTGTAAGGTATGTATGGTCTCTCTCTCTCTCTCTCTCTTTCTCTCTGTTATTCATAAATAGAGTTGCTATTGGTTATGGATTGACAATCTTTCGTAACGGATGTTATAAGTGATCTAAATAATAGAATAAAACACGCGTTCTGTCCTGCTACTAAGGGTCAAGACTTTTGTTTTGGAAGTTCCTGGCAAATTCTCTAAACGGAAAGTGGCCGAAAACTCCTCGATAAAGTTCTGCAACTCAACACATGGCGCTGACGTTGGCAAATGATGCGCGACGTCTTTTGCTGGAACGGCACGATTAGGAATCAGACGATAGTGGATTCCTCCGAGGACCGTTGACGTCAGTTCAGGAGGAACATCATCACGTCGACCGGAGGTAATCCTCTCAAGAGGGGGCTCATTGCTCCTGGACGTGACCTGCTTGTTTGAACGGAAGATGATATGTCGATCATATTCAAACAAATTCTGTCTAATGAGACAATTTCTTTAAAAACATTAATGCTCAGTTTCAATTATAGGATGAAAAAGAGGACCATAATAGTGCCACTGTATTAATTGCAGGGTATTTATATGCTGTTTGGGTCAGTCAAAATTAACATTGCACAAGAAGAAACAGATGCCGCTGTTAAGAGCACATTTACAGTTAATGTTTAGAGTAATAGTGCAATTATTACCTAGTGTTTAAAAAAAGCCTAGTTTAAAAAAATCATTTGTAATTTGTAAATATTGAAGGTATTTATTTTTGTAATATTTTGTAACATCCTACTTATGTAAGTGATAGTAATATTTTTCTAATAAAATATAAGAAAAAAAATACTGGGAGATTAAAACATTTTATT
>NC_061093.1:52940239-52957739 GCF_015104395.2 Macrobrachium nipponense | reverse complement strand
ACGAGAAATACAAAGTCACAAGAGAGGGGACTAAACAACACAATAGAAGATGTAAAACAGAGGCTTAAGGCCAAAGCACACAAGATCCAACGGTACATGAACAGGAATAAGGGATACCAACAGAACAAAACTATTCGGAACCAAACCAGAAAAGACTATACAGCCAACTAAGAGGGGAAGACAACCACCCAGAAATTCCTGAAGCCGAACCAAGTAAGAGACTCTGGGAAAAACATATGGAGCAATCCGGTATCACACAACAAACATGCAACATGGCTCCAGGAAAGTCAAGGAAGAAGAAACAGGGAGAATAAAACAAAGATTCACAGAGATCACGACAGACACAGTCAGACACCAACTAAAGAAAATGCCAAACTGGAAAACCCAGGTCCCGATGAAGTCCATGGATACTGGCTCAAAAACTTCAAGGCCCTACACCCACGAATAGCAGAACAACTCCAGCATTGTATCTCAAATCACCAAGCACCCAAATGGATGACCACAGAAGAACATCCTTAGTACAAAAAGACAAGAGTAAGGGAAAATATAGCCAGTAACTACAGGCCTATCACCTGCCTACCAATAATGTCGGAAGTTACTAACAGGTATCATCAGTGAAAGGCTTACACCTACCTAGAGGAGACAAACACATCCTACCAAACAGAAGGCTGCAGAAGAAGTGTAGGGGCACAAAAGACCAGCTCCTGATAGACAAATGGTAATGAAGAACAGTAGGAGAAGGAAAACCAACATAAGCATGGCATGGATAGACTATAAGAAAAAGCCTTCGCGACATGATACCACACACATGGCTAATAGAATGCCTGAAAATATATGGGGCAGAGGAAAATACCATCAGCTTCCTCAAAAATACAATGCACAACTGGAATACAATACTTACAAGCTCTGGAATAAGACTAGCAGAGGTTATATCAGGAGAGGGATCTTCAGGGCGACTCACTGTCCCCACTACTCTTCGTAGTAGCCATGATTCCCATGACAAAAAGTACTACAGAAGATGGATGCCGGGTACCAACTCAAGAAAAGAGGCAACAAATCAACCATCTGATGTTCATGGACGACATCAAGCTGTATGGTAAGAGCATCAAGGAAATAGATACCCTAATCCAGACTGTAAGGATGTATCTGGGGACATCAGAATGGAGTTTGGAATAGAAAAATGCGCCTTAGTCAATATACAAAAAGGCAAAGTAACGAGAACTGAAGGGATAAAGCTACCAGATGGGAGCAACATCAAACACATAGATGAGACAGGATACAAATACCTGGGAATAATGGAAGGAGGAGATATAAAACACCAAGAGATGAAGGACACGATCAGGAAAGAATATATGCAGAGACCGCAAGGCGATACTCAAGTCAAAACTCAATGGAGGAAATATGATAAAAGCCATAAACAACATGGGCAGTGCCAGTAATCAGATACAGCGCAGAATAGTGGAATGGACGAAGGCAGAACTCCGCAGCATAGATCAGAAAACCAGGAAACAAATGACAATACACAAAGCACTACACCCAAGAGCAAATACGGACAGACTATACATAACACGAAAGGAAGGAGGGAGGGGACTACTAAGTATAGAGGACTGCGTCAACATTGAAAACAGAGCACTGGGGCAATATCTGAAAACCAGTGAAGACGAGTGGCTAAAGAGTGGCATGGGAAGAAGGACTAATAAAAGTAGACGAAGACCAGAAATATACAGAGACAGGAGAAAGACAGAGAGAAAAGAGGACTGGCACAACAAACCAATGCACGGACAATACATGAGACAGACTAAAGAACTAGCCAGCGATGACAATTGGCAATGGCTACAGAGGGGAGAGCTAAAGAAGGAAAACTGAAGGTAATGATAACAGCGGCCACAAGAATCAAGGCCATAAGAACCAAGAATATGTTCAAAGTGACGATTAGACGGAAATAACATCTCTCCCATATGTAGGAAGTGCAATACGAAAAATGAAACCATAAACCACATAGCAAAGTGATGCCCGGCACTTGCACAGAACCAGTACAAAAAGAGGCATGATTCAGTGGCAAAAGCCCTCCACTGGAGCCTGTGCAAGAAACATCAGCTACCTTGCAGTAATAAGTGGTACGAGCACCAACCTGAGGGAGTGATAGAAAACGATCAGGCAAAGATCCTCTGGGACTATGGTAT
Organism: Macrobrachium nipponense; assembly: GCF_015104395.2. Classification (NCBI taxonomy): domain Eukaryota; kingdom Metazoa; phylum Arthropoda; class Malacostraca; order Decapoda; family Palaemonidae; genus Macrobrachium; species Macrobrachium nipponense. The sequence continues at coordinate 52,955,556 of NC_061093.1, read as the reverse complement.
CAGAACGGATAGGGTGATACGTGCAATAGACCCAGACCGTGATGTTGATTGACAAAATCAAGAAGAAAGTATCACTCATGATGTCGCAATACCATGGGACACCAGAGTTGAAGAGAAAGAGAGGGAAAAATGGATAGTATCAAGATCTGAAAATAGAAATAAGAAGGATATGGGATATGCCAGTGGAAATCGTACCCATAATCATAGGAGCACTAGGCACGATCCCAAGATCCCTGAAAAGGAATCTAGAAAAAACTAGAGGCTGAAGTAGCTCAGGTCTCATGCGAAGTGTGTGATCCTAGAAACGTCACATAGTAAAAAAGAAAAGTGATGGACTCCTAAGGAGGCAGATGCAACCCGGAACCCCACACTATAAATACCACCCAGTCGAATTAGAGGACTGTGATAGAGCAAAAAAAAAAAAAAAAAAAAAAAAAAAAAATAATAATAATAATAATAATAATAATAATAATAATATAATTATAATAATAATAATTATTATATAATAATATAATATAATTATTATATGATATGATAATATAATATAATAAATATAATTATAATAATATAATATAATATAATAATAATAATAATAATAATAATAATAATAATAATAATAATAATAATAATAATAATAATAATAATAATAATAATAATAATAATAATAATAATAATAATAAAAGTTCTAAAGGGTCCACATTAATACAAAGTGTTAAGAGTCCGTGTATAATTTTTAAGACTTTACAAAAAGCTTTCGAACCCAACCTTCCCTGAGTTCATCTTCAGTCCAAATGAACAATTAGTTACAACATGTACGGAGGTAAATTTAAAAATAAAGAGACGTTGAAGATCGTTGACACCGGTCGCTAGCTCGGTTAATGGACTGGTGATGAAGAAAGAGGGCAGTTAACTCCAACTAGGTGATTTCCTCTCCCCTATCAATCCTTCTGGCTGCAATTCTGTTGGATCTCCGCATGGTTGTTGCAACGTTGCTAATGACTGGTGTCAACGTTCTTCAACGTCTCGTTTTTAATAAATTTACCTCCGTACATGTTGTAACTAATTGTTCATTTGGACTGAAATGAACTCAGGGAAGGGTTCGAAAGCTTTTTGTAGTCTTAAAAATTATACACGGATCTTAACACTGTATTATTTTGGACCCTTTAGAACATTATAACACTCTCACGATAGAGAGTTTTTCACTACTACTACTACTACATACTACTACTACTACTACTTATTATTATTATTATTATTATGATGATGATGATGATGATGATGATGATGATGATGCGCCTTAGTCAACATACAAAAAGACAAAGTAATGATAACTGAAGGGATAAAGCTACAGTATGGGAGCAACATCAAACATAGATGAGACTGGATACAAATACCTGGGATAATGGAAGGAGGGGATATAAACACCAAGAGATGAAGGACATGATCAGGAAGAATATATGCAGAGACTCAAGGCGATACTCAAGTCAAAACTCAACGCCGGAAATATGATAAAAGCCATAAACACATGGGCAGTACCAGTATCAGATACAGCGCAGGAATAGTGGAATGGACGAAGGCAGAACTCCGCAGCATAGATCAGAAAACGAGGAAACATATGACAATACACAAAGCACTACACCCAAGAGCAAATACGGACAGACTATACATAACACGAAAAGGAAGGAGGGAGAGGACTGCATCAAGAACAGAGCACTGGGGTAATATCTGAAAACCAGTGAAGACGAGTGGCTAAAGAGTGCATGGGAAGAGGAGGACTAATAAAAGTAGACGAAGACCCAGAAATATACAGACAGGAGAATGACAAACAGAACAGAGGACTGACACAACAAACCAATGCACGGACAATACATGAGACAGACTAAAGAACTAGCCAGCGATTACACATGGCAATGGCTACAGAGGGGAGAGCTAAAGAAGGAAACTGAAGGAATGATAACAGCGGCACAAGATCAGGCCCTAAGAACCAGATATGTTCAAAGAACGATAGACGGAAATAACTCTCTCCCCATATGTAGGAAGTGCAATACGAAAAATGAAACCATAAACCACATAGCAAACGAGTGCCCGACACTTGCACAGAACCAGTACAAAAAGAGGCATGATTAAGTGGCAAAGGCACTCCACTGGAGCCTGTGCAAGAAACATCAGCTACCTTGCAGTAATAGCCCAGCAACACAGATGTATTGGGCCAATTCTGGATTATTGAGGAAATCCAACAATACTAATGGATAATGGAATAACTGAATTGGACCCATTACCAAAATAATACCGCATTTCCAATGTTGGATAACACTGGATATCCAATTTCGGCTTGATTATCTCTTTACCAGTGTTGGATACCCAACTGTGGTTCGATTCATAAACAATACAGTTGGATCTTTTGAAGCGACTTTAAAAAATATATTGCATAGCAGCAAAAAAAAAAAAAAAAAAAAATTCTCAAGACAATTATTGATAACCTTTAAATTTAAATATATATATATATATATAATATTATATATATATATATATATATATATATATATATATATATAATATATATATATATGAACCAAACAAAAACTTCTTTCAGTTTTTTCTTCTGAAGATTGAAAAAGAAACCCACAAAATCACTTTGTAACTTGTTTACTTCTTAGTAAAAACTAAATGTAAATACTTAGAAGTAAACAAGTTACAAAGTGATTTTGTGGGTTTCTTTTTCAATATATATATATATATATATATATATATATATATATTATCTATATATATATATATATATATATATATATATGTGTGTGTGTGGTGTTTGTTTTCAAATTGGAAACAAAACAAGCAAATACACCAACAATATGTCAAAATAAAAAAACAATGTGCCAAATCGAAAATTTTGGATGCCAATCTGGTTTGAAAAAGTGCCACATACATATACAATATAGTGGAATTTGTGTGTGATACTTCTCAACTAATTGGTATCCAAAATTTTGATTTGGCATTTTTTTTTTTTTTTTTTTTACTTAGCATATTTTGTTTGGCACATTTTCTTATGTTTGCCAAATTTAAAATTATGTTAAACCTACTCATTTGAAACATTCCAAGACACTATGAAGAGAAATATACTTTTTGCTTTTATTTGTAGACCTTTTGAAAATAGGAAAGAATTAAAAAAAAAAACTATGGCATTACAGAGAGAAAAAACTTTACCAAACACAGGATGAATGAAAAGTAAGCAAGGGAACCATTTTAAAGACAAATCCCGCCTACTACTACTACTGCTACTACTACTACACTCGCTGGGTGTTCAACTTCAAAACTGTAAAGAACAAAGGTACAGCAACGCAAACATCATCACTCTCGAAAGTGCAATGCTACTGATCTGTTCTACGAGCACAAAACCATAAAGATCTCCAAGAAGAATAGCTTCCCGCGTATAGTTTATATAGATCTACCGATACCTAACATAAACCAAAGAGGAATAACAACAAGCAAGGGAGGAGCCGTTTCAAAGACAAACACCGCCTACTACTACTACTACACTCACGTGGACTGGCTGAGGTCAAATTTAAAACAATGAAATAGTCTTGTCTCTGAAGAGCACTACTGCTGACCATTTCTGCAAGCGCAAAATCATCACCAAGAAGATTAAACGTGCTTTGGAAGACAATTGTGAGTAGCAAGTGTTTGCATATTAGGTTCATGTGTTTAGCCATGTGGGTTAGGCTATCATGAGGAACAAGTACCTATGAATAAGCTAAATTCTTTAAGAGTAGGACAACCTCGGAATGGTAGCTACTAAGTTGTGTTATTAGAGCGGGGTCCAGACTCCAGATGCCCCTAAAGCCAGGTCAGGGCACGGAACCCTAATCGATATTGGATAGGCAAGTTCCGGATAGGTCATGAGTGGCATTCTAGGAAAACTTGGGGTTAGTACCGGATCCTAAGTTTTACTCATTAGGTATTCAGTTTAACTTTGTTACTTAAAACTGTTTACAGGTATTCTCCTACTTATGGAAAATCATATCTCAAATATACCCTAGCCTACACTAGGGTAATTGGCACCATCACTACATATAGGGTAGCCTAGCCTACACTACTTTATACATAGGTATACAGCATAATAATTATTAGTTTCAGCATATTTTCTAGGTTCAATGTAGGCTAGGGTAAAAAACCACATGGTACAGGGGTGGACCATGTATGATCAATGTGTACAACCCCAAGAAAAGTACATTATAATGCGTCCTGACACCTGAGTAGAGGTCTTTAGCTCTGTTTTCTCACCAACCAACAAGTCGCGTCTGATGCCCATCTCCGATGTCAGGACGCGTTATAATGTACTTTTTTGGGGGTTGTACACATTGATCGTACATGGTCCGCCCCTGTACCATGCGGTTTTATACCCTATATGTGCTTGTGAAAATTCAGTACGAAGAAATTGACTAAAATTAAAGTGTTGGCCTAGTGTAGACATACGAATACAGTAGCGTAGCCTACAGTATTCTCTATATTACACATACGGTATAGTAATTTATTAATTGATATAAGCCAATTCTGGAGGTTCAGTGCATTCTGACTATGATATATTAGTAGGAAAAAAAATTGGACACAAAACGAGAATCAGTCAGACATTAGTACAATTGAGTGATGTCAGGCTGCTGATGGCTGCATATAATTATAAAATAAGTTCTACATCACTTCACTGTATCCAATAATAATTGTAGGTATTCTTGTATTATTGCATTATAAAATACTAACATATAGGTAGTGGTCAATGTTTTGATTTAGAAATCAGTTGGTGGCCCATACAAGTTTATTTCGCCATATTTAACTCAATTATGAGCAAATTTTCTAGCTTCTAGTTAGCATAAATGAATATCCAGATACTTTACTTATATGAGACAAGGTCATTTTCGTTAGACAACGTGTTCAAGTTGAAATATGACTTGAATACATTTGTTGTGAACTAAATTATTTTTTCATGAAAAGATTGCATCAGGGGCATGTTTTTTTGTGTAAAAAACAATTACAGGATTCTGTCACTATTTTCACTTGGTGGTTTCAGCGTAATACAAGCTTTGCGTTATCTTTTATTGGTCTAAAAAAAAACTGTAAAATGTGTTTCTTTCAAGCCCAATAGTTTGATAAAATGATTTTCTCTCAATTTTATCTACGATTGTGTTCGATAGCACAATTTTATCTAAGGTTGTGTTTGATGGCACAAGTTTACAGGAGTTTTATCCTTGTTGCTATTGCATGATAGTCATTAGCAGTATATTTCCTTGCTGAGCTTTGATCTATAGCAAATAAACTTTCTGCATAAAAATATCATTCCTATGCTACATATCATCATTTATAACATGACTACGGTAATTGCTTATCAGTCATTCGGTTGTTCATGACTATACATTTACACAATTATAACGTTTAAAAACAATACCTTCATCATTCTCTTTTGCTGTTTTCAGACTCTTTAACTAGAAGACAGGATAAATTTTAGGCTATTGTAATTTGGTCTCTCTCGCTCCCTGAGTGTACTCTGCTGCCTGCGTTCATTGCGAGTGAAATTTTAAAATAATTTCAAAATATTGTTGTATCAGTATTAATTGTTAACCCCATCGTAAAATCGGATTATCGTAAGACAAATTATTGTAACTTGAACACTACCTGTATTTTAATTCATGTCTATTGTCCTTTTCTGCAACAATAGTAACCCCCCAAAATTAAAGATGTTTCCAAATTAGATATAACACAATATTTCTACTTTAATTTTAACCCAACCCCCTTTCATTTCTTTTTCTTAATATAACTGAGGCAGGCAATGCTACTTAGCTTTGACATCCATCGCTTCCAGTATAAGAACATTCTTAATTTTGTGGGCTATCCTTATGTATTCCCCCAGTTTTCTGCTAGGGGATTTCCGTGTCTATATTTATGTCCTGATCTGTTTTTTTAATTGATTTACACATGAATAAATGTTCGGTGATGTCCTCCTCCTCTGTATATATCCCAGACCTCGTCCTGAAATTTACCCAGGAAGCTAGCCTTTAAGTTCAACATATTCAGTCTGGCTTTCATTATGATACATGCTTCCTTTGTTTCCAGTTCCCTTATGTTTTTGTTTTCCTCGAAGTTATCTGTGAACCTCAGCTTCTTATTTCTTTTCCTCTTTTGTTTGAAAGTCTCTTAGATATCTTGATTAATTCTTATCTTTATTTCCTTATTCAGTGCTTTTTTGGCATACCTCATTCCATTAATTTCTATTATTATATTTGGTACATGTGTTCACCAAGCTTTTTGTCCGACATTGTCCATAAGGGGCTCTTAATTGCTCTTCTACTATTTCTTTTGATTGATCTTTGTTTTGAAAAACCGCACATATACTGCTCATCCTGATCTCGCTTGCTCTTTTATTCTGGTTCATAGTCACTTGGTCTCATTTCTTGTATACCTTTTTTTGGCATATCTCATTCCGTTAATTTCTATAATATATTTGGTACATGTATTTACCAAGCTATTTGTCCAAATTGTCCATAAAGGGCTCTTGATTGCTGCTTCTGCTTTGATTTCCTTTTTTGATTTTTTTTTTTTTTTTTTTTTTAACCTGCACATATATGGCTGCTCATCCTCATCTCTGCTTGCTCTTTTATTCTGGCTCATAGTCAACGTGTCTTATTTCTTGGTACCTTGCCTTTCCATTTATTATAGCCCTATTTTTGGCTCTGATTCTGTGACTGTATTTACAGTTTCTACCATATTTGCAGTGCCCTCTTTGAACGCATACATTCTCATCTTTGGTCTACTTAATTTCGTCGTACTATAGTCCTATTCTGGCTAATGACTCTGTGGCTGTATTTACAGTTCCTGTCATATTTACAATATAACCTTCTTTGTAGAACTTATATACTGTCCTTTGGTTTACTCTTTTTCTGCCTTGACTGTTCTGGGATCTTTTATAAATTCTGGCTTTTTCCACTTGTGCAGGTACTCACAAGTCTCCTTTCTTGCCACTTTCCTGTCGTTAAGTGCAGGTACTCACAAGTCTCTCCTTTCTTGCACTTTCCTGTCGTAAGCGCAGGTACTCACAAGTCTCCTTTCTTGCACTTTCCTGTCGTAAAGAACCTGCACTCTGCTCTTGTTAGCTTATCCTTATCTTTAGGTGCACTTTGATTTTCCCATGTTCTTTGCTTTCTTCCAACCCTCTGTTAATCGTGGTCCCTGTTTAGGGTTCGCTATTCAAGCATTGCTTGTTGTCAGGGTTAGTGAGTTACTCCTTTAGTCTTGACATTATTTTAGTGGTCCTTTCCGTGATTGTACCTTGTTTGTTTTCCATATTCTTCACTAGGTTTTCATTTAGGGTTTTCAGGTCTTCCATGAAGCTCCAATGATTGCTCACTGTCCTGTTTTCTGCACAATCTCCGTTTCTCCAATTGCTTTTTCTAATTTTTCTTTGTATGATCTGCAATCTTCTTTGAGTAACTTTAGTTCTCCAATTGATTTATTCTCCTTTTTTACTTTCTCTGCACTTTTTATTCCATCCAATACCATATTTCCAAAATTCTTGGTGATCTGGGATGTTTCCTCTATCCTTTCTCATAGCAATTTCCTCATCCTGACTTATTGACCCTTTTTGCCTGTACCCTCCATTACATTTTATACAAATACTAGTGTTTTCTTCCTTTTAGCATCTCATGCAATACCTATATAAGCTTGTTTTCAGCAATTTCTCAGTTTCTTCAATTGCTTTTTCTAATTTCTCTTTGTATGATCTGCAATCTTCTTTGAGTAACTGCAATACCAATCTAGGCCTTTTTCCTTTTCTGTCATTTTTATCGACCTCAAGAAAGTCTTCATTTGAGGCTTGTTTAGGTCTGTGCAGAACAATTTTTTGTCATTTATCACACTTGGCTTTCGTCTTCTGGGCCTAGCTGGACCTTGCATTGCCCACATGGGCATGACTTCTTCCTATCACTTGTCGATTTCTTGTGGGTGGATGTAGGTAAAAAATCATCGTTGTGGTCTAAATCTATTAGCTTACTGTTGTCATGAGGCCTACCTTTTAAACATTCTTTGATGTCTAACAAGGAGACGTCACTCTCCTCTAGAGTTTTATCTATTGCTTCTTTTACTTTGGCCTTTTCTGAAGGGTTGACCTGCCTACCCGTGGAATTCATTCTGACTTCAATTTTCATGACTTGTTTTCCACCTTCTGCCATGTTTGTTTTCCCTGACCTGGCTGGATGTCTCCACCAACAACACAACTGTACCTTACCTTTCAATCCAGATCTGAATTCTCCCTCTGCTAATTAATTTACATCACACCTCCCACTAGTTGCTTTGCCATTCATAAAATTGGTACCCACTTTCAATTAGGACAAGCCAAAAGTAAGCTTTTCCCACACATACCTTGATATTTTTCTGTCTCAGGTCCCCTGTATGTTCAAGAATTGTGAAGCTGGGGATTGTTCATTATGGCAAGTACATGGACCTTGAATCGTCATGCAGAAAGATAATATAAGGAATATAGAGAACTTTGCATGGAAATAAAAAAAGCTACTGTAGAAAATAATTCACATACACAAGCAACTAGTGGTGAAATTTTTAACAACGATGGATGTGAAAATAATGTCTTCTCCTAGCTTACTAATTGCTTGGCAATCTGTGTGTGTGTGTGGGGCTATCAACCTTTTTTCTTTTTTGCTTATACAGATTTCCAAAGAGTATCTGTTGACAGTTTCCTCCTCAATTTTTCAGTAAATTGAATATTGTAAATCAGATGGTACCTGTGTAACCAATAAAAACAGCTTTTATTTCCTGTGTTGGTGAAGCTATTTATGAAAAGAGAATTTGTGCTAACTACATTTAAATTAACACACTTCTGGTTAGATATTGGAAAATATGATTTCTTTTTCAGTCTTGCAACCTCTTATGCTGGAAGTGATGCGACCTCTTGTGATGATAATGACAAAATTGGAAAGTAGGGTGCAACAAGATCAGCAGAATTCACTAGAAATAATGATAGGTACCATCAAACATTTGAAACAAACTCAGGCTGTTGCACCCACTGGACCTGATTTATCCTTGCTGGACGGATTGCTACCAATACAAAGATATGTAGACTTTGAGGACTTTGAACAACAGATAAATGGGGACAGTGCCCTTAAAGTCACTGGTAAGCAACATGTCAGTTACCATGATATGCACAATGATGTTTATTATGCTTCAGTACTGAAAACTCTTACTTTGACATTACTAAAGATAAAGAAAAAGGCCATAGTGTGTAGAATGATTTCATTTCTAATGATTATCAAAACTTTTGTATAAAAACCAGTCTTATTGAATGTTATTTCTAGGTACATCGACTCCAGATTCTTGGGGGGAGCAACCGTCAAAGCAGCAGTCAAAAACCATGATTGACTTCTGCATGACAAGTGGACTCCAGTATGAGTTCAACTGGGAAGGTCGTCTTGGCTGGAACACGAAAACAAATACATGCAAGAAAGGGTTCGAGAACACGACATTGTGTGGAATTATAATAAGTGAGTGCTGTATAATGCTGTTAGGTGTAGGGTATGGCTTTTGCAGTGTGTAAATGGCACTTTGTAGTACTGCCTATTGCTAGCTTTTAGATGGGGATGCAGATGCAGTGAAGTGCCATGGATGCTGGTAGCTAGTCAAAATATAAGTACTGTATGTGAAATCTTCAAAACATGAGTTGCATTTGTATTTCATCCACACATTCAGTAAGGTTTAAAAGTAATGCAAAGTAATCCATTATAAAAGTGCAGTGTAATGTTAAAGCACAGAAACCATAAGTGCCATTATCATTTAGCCTTGGCAGGGGTTAACACCAAAATCAAATCCACAAAAGTTAAAAAGGACTTAAACCTTAATTGTTAACCTTTAAATGAATTAATACTTTGACATCAAAACTTCTAAAGTTGGATACTGCCATAGCCTCTGTACCAATGTCTTCCACTGTCTTGGATTTGAGTTCACTTGCTTGAGAGTACACAAAGTTACACCATTTTTTTATTATTGTCCACTTTTACCTTCCTGTATAGGGTTACTTTTCCTACTCGACCCCTTGGGTTCAGAGGTTTATGCTTTTCTAACTTAGATTTTAACTCAAATTGTAATAATAGTGGTATAAGTAACTGAATATAAAGGCTTTTATATTGTTGGACTATGCGTAGTACTGCAGATATGCAATTTACTAATATTGATTATCCTTTTCAGATATTCTGGTGAACAAGACACAATTATCAACTGATGAAACTGAAGAAGGGAAAACTATGATGATTTATCTAAAAATGCATGTGACAGATACGTGGGAAGGAAAAGACCAAAAGACTTGCACAGTCAGCAAAGTCAAGATGAGAGTCCCAATTCATCTCAACCTAATTCTGGTTGGGATCCTGAAGGAATATAATATAGAGCACTTCTGCTGACTGTTGTCAAGAAATTATAAATATTCATGTAATTTGTTTATCAATCAAATTTATCTTATTATTGGCAGTCTCTTTTGATTAGATTTTTATAATATTTAAATGAATAATTTTTTATTATATTTAAATGAATAATTTGATGTAGAGAAGTATCATTCTTTTCTGTTCTAATGTTTGTTGTGACTTCATGCAAGATGCTTACATCCATTTATCTAGTACATACAGTGCTGTACTTTATGAATGGCAATTTGTGTTCCTGCATTACTTTTTTTTTTTTTTAATTAAATGGATGTACCATCTTGCACGAAGTCACAACAAACATTAGACAGAAATCCATGAATATTTATAATTTCCTTGACTGTATCATCAGCTAGTTTTTGTAAAATATTGTATATAGAAATCATATATTAAACAATTAAGGAGAGTTTATGTAGTATGTAGTGAGATATAGAGAATGCAGTATATATATGGTACTAGTTACTGCAACTGTTTTGTTAACCATTTTTTGCCTTCGAATAAAAATTTAATTGTGACTATGATTTTGATGTTAAACACCAGTATAATGGAATCCCATTTTTTTATGTGTTAATGCATTTATTGAAATTATTGTTTACATGACAGCCACAATACTTGATCACAGAACAGTTTTAAAAGAGTATTGATTTGTTTCTCTTGACTGATATATGTTTGCATAAAAGTGTTTAAATTATTTTCAAAAATAATTTTGTCAATACCTAAATACTTGCCACATCACCCTATACTACTTTATCAAAAATAAATTAAGATGATATTGCAACATACAGATACATAGGGTATACGTTTTGTCCAGAAGACTATGAAAGAAATGTTTTATATCTATGTACATCACCTGTTGTAGCTAAAGTTTGAAAATAAACTATACAATGTTTTATGCATGTAACTATAGTGCTGATAAAGGTAAAGTAAGGAGATCGAGCTTCTAACATTTCTTCCAGTGGGGTTCGATCACGTGTCTAAGACCACTGAACAAAACCTGCCAAAGGAGTCCGTTTTTTCATTGTATAGTTATTTTCAAACTTTAGATACAGCAGAGTGATGTACATAGATATCACATTTAATTCTTTCATATCATGCATTGGAATTATCTGGCAATCCGTAATGAAACATAAATTGGATACTGGTAATCGTACCAGTATCTGCCCAAAATAGGAAAGTTGGAAGTCCAGAGTTGTTCCACTACTGGTCCAACACATGCATTGGCGTGATTATGGATTGCATGTATTGTCCCAACATTCTTTCAACACAGTGCCCATTAAGGGCCCGGTGTGCAAACGGATAATGGATATAAATTTGGACCGATGCTACTGATCATTTGTACCGATACCCGAAAGTCTGGATCTCCGACAATGGGTCAATGTATGACCAATACTTGTGTGTTTGCTGGGAGGTGGTACGAGCACCAACCTGAGGGAGTGATAGAAAACGATCAGGCAAAGATCCTCTGGGACTATGGTATCAGAACAGATAGGGTGATACATGCAAATAGACCAGACGTGACGTTGATTGACAAAGTCAAGAAGAAAGTATCACTCATTGATGTCGCAATACCATGGGACACCATGCAGAGTTGAAGAGAAAGAGAGGGAAAAAATGGATAAGTATCAAGATCTGAAAATATAAATAAGAAGGATATGGGATACGCCAGTAGAATTGTACCCATAATCATAGAGCACTAGGCACGATCCCAAGATCCCTGAATAGGAATCTAGAAAAATTAGAGGCTGTAAGTAGCTCCAGGACTAATGCAGAAGAGTGTGATCTAGAAAAACGGCACACATAGTAAGAAAAGTGACTTACTCCTAAGGAGGCAGGATGCAACCCGGAACCCCACACTTTAAATACCACCCAGTCGAATTGGAGGACTGTGATAGAGCAAAAAAAAAAAAAAAAAAAAAAAAAAAAAAAAAAAAACAAAAAAAAAATATATATTAATAATTATTAGTATTATTCTTATTATTATTATTTTCACGTTCAAATTAAGCATATGCAGAATGGAATCAACATATTTTAAGAAAAGAAAGTGAACATAGATAAGTGACAAATAAGTAAATGACATATATATATAAATCTGCAAACTGGTGAAACTTATCAGTTGAGAAACTTCCAACAGTAGATAACTATCTCTTCTAACATACTGGCTTAGGGCGACCAGCAACTTTATCTAGCTCATTGAACAATAAAGACGAAACAGATAAGAGGAATGGGGGGAGGTTAAGAAAACCTAAGAGAACTTCAAACGAAGCAGAAGAGGGGGAATAAAAATACTACTGAAATGGATACTTGGATATTATATATGCTAACTTCCTAAGAGTAAATATCAGAAGAGCAGCTGGCCTAAAGAATTGATCGAATAGGCTATCATACGGTGGTTTCAAGAATGCCCTTGCTTAAAGTAATAAAGCAGGAGACCTCTGAAGGCTTTGCTTTTTTTATTACTTGCATTGATAATTATGTTGAATCATCCTCACGGAATTTGGTAAAGAAATCGGTAACTTTTAGTGCAAGTTAAGAACTGCATCGTAAGAAAAAATATTTTGTGGAAATGCGGTTTTCAAACTTATGGCATAAAATAATCATGAATAAAGATCCATAAAGAATAGGATTCAGATAAATTTAAGAAAAAATAGATCTAAGGAAATGCGGTGATCAAACAAATGGCATAAAATAATCATGAATAAAAGATCCATAAAGAATAGGATTCAGATCAATGTAAGAAATAAATTAGATCAAAGGAAATGAGGTTTTCAGACATATGGCATAAAAATAATCATGAATAAAGGCTATTAAAGATTAGGATTCAGATCAATTTAAGAAAAAAATAGATCTAAGGAAATGCGGTGATCACAAACAAATGGCATAAAATAATCATGAATAAAAGAATTATAAGGAATAGGATTCAGATTACTTATTTATTTTTACCTTCTGAAGCAAAAAGTAGGCTGTCTGTCCGTAGGCAGGAGTCTCAACAAGCCTCTCTGTAGACAAACCTTCGGCGAAGAGAGGCGCCCAGCTAGACTCCTTCGTCACTCGAGGGCTACTGATGGACTAGTCGAGGGCTCGCTCCTCCCGACGCTGTGAAAGACCCTCCATGTTAACTTTAACAGGGGGAGGACGGGGTAACTCCGAGGGTGGTGACGCCGCTGACGAACGACTTCCAACCTCGGTACTGAATTGATTATTATTATAGAATTTTAAAGTCAAAGGCCAGACACTAGAGGACCTACGGATGTTCGTTCAGGCGCTGAAACGGATATTGAAAGTAAAGAGGTTGATAGGTGTATTAGAAGAGAGTGGAAAGTAAGATGCAGTAAGCGAATATAAAATGGAGGTACAGTGAATGGAACAAAAGGGGTTCCAGCTGGGGGCCGAAGACACAGTGCAAAGAACCTTAAGCAATGCCTACAGTGCACCGCATGAGGTCCACTGACTGAACTACGCCCCTACGGAGTGGAAAACCTCAAAGCAGTTGTACTATGAATAAATTGTCGTGAGAGGGTGGGAAGTGAGATGGAGGAAAGCGAATATAAATGGAGGTACAGTGAAAGGTACGAAAGGGGTTGCAGCTAGGAGCCGAAAGCACGATGCAAAGAACCTTAAGTAACGTCAACAGTTCACCGTATGAGGTGCAATGACGGCATCGCTTCCCTACTGGGATGAGATATTATTTTAAGAGGAAACTGAAATGAAACTTGAACTAATAAATATGTTACAGATGTGGTCAAAGAAAGAAAACGTGGTGACTGGGAAATGGGAAGGTATAATAAAGATGCAAAGCAAAGTTACAAATGAGAGTGGTTCCTTATCATTCCCTGTTCGAGCAATTATGAAATTCCTATGAGTTAAGTGTTGAAGTGATATTAGTATGTACCATTTTGCTAACAGTAATTTCGTTGCATGAACGTAATATTGAAGCATTGATTTGTTGAGTACTTTGTTTCATTCTCACTTTGCATTTTATCATTTTACCTAAATATACCGTCATTGGTAATTGTGTTACAACGTAGACCGCAAATTTAGGTAAAATAATAAAATGCAAAGTGAGAATCACACAAAGTACACAACAAATCAATGCTTCAATATTACATGAAGGCAACGAAATTAAGTGTATGTAAGTTAAAAAACAATTATTTACTGTGAAGCACTCCTCTCTCTCTCTCCCTCTCTCTCTCTCTCTCTCTCTCTCTCATCGTCTCTGTCTCTCTCTCTCTCTTCGTGCCATACGAGTACCATAACACTTGAATTTAATTATATTGGACAAGGAGAACAAGAGATTTATAAATGGTTTTCGAACTGCAAATGGAATCATATTGAATATGCACTAAAAAAACAGATTCTTGCATATACGGAAATAGACCTTTAACAGAGAAAATATTCATTGTGGTTTCAAAGCCGCAAAAAAAAAAAAAAAAAAAAAAAAAAAAAAAAAATCTTGAAGTTCGAGCAACAATACTTAGAATTTTACTGATTGTGTGATAAAAATATCTTAAAGTCAGAGAAACAACGTACGAATGGTTCCGTGGTTATGTGAAAGTATGACAAAACCAAAGTTATAATTTCAAATGTTCCCATCATGTTTCAAAAATGGCTATCAATGCAACAGACAGAAATTAGCAAGCAAAATGTATGAAGCCGGGTTTTTTCTTTAATTGAGGCAATAAAAAAACATCAAGTAAAATACTGAGGACCAGAGTAAATTTAAAGTGAGGCCTGGTAATTGATTAAGGTACACTAAGGTCAAACTGAAGTTAAAAAATCGACTTGTTCCTAGTACCTACATATTTGCCGAGACCACTAATCATTCAGTTCTTAATTATAGCTTCCGTTCGGACCTCC
>NC_061093.1:52938184-52939739 GCF_015104395.2 Macrobrachium nipponense | reverse complement strand
GTTAAGGCCTGCCCAGACTACGAAACATTATTTGCAACAGAAAATTTGTAAACTTTGTTTGACATACAAAGTGTTTCTATGTGGCCTTTAATTTACCCCCCCCCCCCCCCCCGGAAACAACACACAAATTGAGAGAGAGAGAGAGAGAGATAGAGACGAGAGAGAGAGAGAAGAGAAGAGATCGTAAACATCTGCAGAGATAATCATGGTTGGAAATGGTAAAGGATTCAAGTAAATGTACATTCATCATATTTCGTTTTTTAATATTTCTGAATCCGTTTTAGAGCAGTATAATGATGATTACATTCAAATCCGAAATCCAATTAGTAACTGGTTGTAATGAGATTTCGACCCTGATGTGTCTTGATATGCCTAGGTTTCCATGCTGGCATTGGCTCAGTTGAGATAAGCAATGAAAACTCGTAGGTAATTGATATATTTAGATTCATATATATACTATATATATATATATACTATATAGTATATATATATATATATATATATATATATATATATATATATTATATATATATTATATTTGCTACTTTTTAAAATGCATATTTCCCCTCTTTGAAATGTCATGTACAATGTCTGCAACATTTTTTCAGATTCCTAGATAGCTTAGAAATAGGATGTTTAAATGTGTGTTCAGATTTTGCATTACAATATGTAAAAGAATATATATATAATGTAAAATGTAAAAAAAAGAAAGAGGCTTTTCTTTGTTCCGTTCGAAACTACGAGTGTTTTCCCTTTTTATGTCGGCACTGCGAGATTAGAAGGTCTCCGAGAGATCCGTTTGCTTTCCTAATTCTATCAACACGTTTGATAAGTGAGCTCAAATCTTCATTTCATATTTGATATTTCTTAGAGTTTATTTAGTATATTTAGTGTTTTTTGTGGAATCTGAACAAACATTGTTTCGTAACGACGCCTGGGTTTTGTAAAGTGAAAAATAACAGCTGCAGCAAGAAGAAAAGAAGTTGGTATACCAAGGTAGGGTGTTATATTTTTTATTATTGTAACTAAATAACGGATAGGAACTGTGGGTTAGCTAATAACAGTAAGAAACTAATAACTAATAACAAGATAGGAACTGTGGTCAACTATAACTAATAAAACGGATAGGAACTGTGGTTTAACTAATAACTGATAACAGATGGTTTGTGTAAGGTTTGGTAACAACTGATGGTTACAATGTTTGAGTGAAAAAGATTTGACACTTTTGCACATTACATATTTTTTGTGTTTTGTGTTTGTTCCATTGTTTGTGCACTTGTTCTTTTCTTTTATGGAATTGTGCCCTTTTTATTTATATTTCATTTGCATTCACAATTTAATTGACTTAATCATTTGCACATTTAATTTAAATTAAAACTTTTGTGAATTAATTTGCATTTACTTAGAATTCTTTTCCAGTTTTATATTGTTAGCACTTGTGAATTTGAATTCAAATTTTCAATTATAGCCCTACACTTTTGAATTTCATTGAATTAATTTTCTTGAATATTTTGTGATAAATTAATTTTGATTGAATTAATTTTACTTAATTTGA
>NC_061093.1:52898184-52933184 GCF_015104395.2 Macrobrachium nipponense | reverse complement strand
TATATATATATATATATATATATATATATATATATATATATAGAATCTGAATATTCTCAATTACCTACGAGTTTTCATTTGCTTATCTCACTGAGCAATGCCAGCATGGGAACTAGGCATATCAGACACGGCAGGGGTCAGAATCTCATTACAACCCAAGTTCTACTAATTGGATTTCGGATTTGAATGTAATCATCATTATACTGCTCTACGGATTCTAGAATATTAAACGAAATTTTAATTGATGAATGTACATTACTTGAATCCTTTCCATTTCCAACCATGATTATCTCTGCAGATGTTTACGATCCTCTCTCTCTCTCTCTCTCTCTCTCTCTCTCTCTCATCTCTCTCTCTTTGTGTGTTGTTTTCCGTAAAGGCCACACTAGGAAACATTGTATGTAAACAAAGTTTACAAATTCTGTTGCAAATAATGTTTCGTAGTCTGGGCAGCCTTAACACACAATGACAGGCAGCAACCTTATTTATCACTGATTAAAATGCCAAAACCCTCCCGGGCTAAGTACTATATAAAAACATACCAATATCATCCCTTGTGAATTTCGTCGAGAACTCGCCTTATTCCTGGATACAACCCCCTCTGCGTCTTCCCTTTCTTTATTGCTGGTGCGCTGGTCTGTGACAGGTCCTCAAATAGGACCGTGGTCCCTGAAATCTTTTCGACAGGAGGCGATTTGTGATGTTTAGGATAAAAATCGTTCACCGATGCTGAAAATGCAGCCTCGTCCTGTAAGTTTCGGCTTCCCAGTTCGGTGTAGGGAAAACAATATGATTGTACGAGAAAAAAGTAGCTCGATGGAAATGCAAACATTTATAGGTTTTGCACGCCAGGTCACTGACTAGAAATGTACAAAAGATGTATTTGATAACTGAGTTGATTCAAAATGAATATATACAAATACTTTGGTTGTATAATTTTCTAGTTTAAAACAGAGATGAAAGCACAGGCAAAACTCCCATACATGCATTGACAAAGCAAGGAGATCGCTTGCTCCTACAAATTCATACCCTCCTTATTGGGTTGACTTTTGAAGAGTTATTCCGCGGAGTGCAATCTTTCTGGCCAGAAACTCGGTATTCAAACTGGAGAGGCGAATGGTCTGGATCGCTCTTCTATTTGCATTTGAAAAAGTACGGTGTGGCGACTTCATTTGCTTTCGTTAGTGCTTTAAGTGAAGAGTTTTACGTATTTGGATTCCAGGCAATACGGGACTATGTTAGTCTGTGATGTTCTGGTGTTACGTGTTACTTCAAGACGAAAATTCTGGCTCTAAAGGGTGACTATTGGAAATAAAGCTATAGGTAATTCAGAAACATTATTAACTATATTTAAAGTTTTAACTTACATTTTTCGTGTAATATGTTTTATACACAAACTTTGAGACAGTCCAGTCATGTACACTCGACAAAAAAACACTGAGATACAGTTTTCATTAGCTTTCGTTCATCCAATTTCATTTGTTTTTACTGAAGGACATAATATCGCTAATTTTACTCTATATGAAAATACATTGTAAATTATATCATATAAGTTAAAACTGCAAAACAAAACCGTTCAGATACTTAAAAACACGATATATGTCCGAAGTAATTGGAATTTCTCAGATGGTTTCGTTCATAGATATCTGGTAGATAGAATGTGAATTTCTGATTTTAGTACTATGCATCATGAAGACAATATTTACTCGTTTTGCTTCATTAGCGAGGATATATTGCATTATCATAAGTGGTGAATGCAATGATTTTAGTTTTTTTCCAACTTATGTTTTGTATTCCAAAGCAATTAAAGTTAGCTGACGTCAATGGCACTCAATGTTGCGACGGCTAAGGTAGGTTGAACAAAGTCTAGTTTCATCCGCAAGAGCGTTTTTCTATGATGTAGGAGGAGCCCTAGAACTTCAAGCGGGAAAGCGCATGTCACTGGATACTGGCTAACGTAACGGATTTCACACTTTGGATTACATTGACGTTGACATGGATCGAATGCTGGTTTGCTGTTTACAAGCTACTGTCTTTAAACATAAATCTTAATCAAGGTTTTAGTAGTATGTTAGCTCAAAGATTTTCTAGCTATATGCTCCCATTACAAATCAGTTCGTAGTAGCCTACAGCCCTACACGACTGCATTTCTTTGCCGCGAGCTGAAAGATCTCCCACGATATAAAACTTTAATTGCCTGTGCAATACATATTGAGTTATTTGTGGTAATAATATTTTTACTTATCACAGCTTTTTCGTGGATGATTTGTGGATGGAACCTGATTTTCAAAAGTAAAGACTATGTCAAGAAAGCAAGAATGACCGCACCCGGTGTCTAAAATTTTCAAAGGCAACTGTCGAGTGTAATCAAGATTAGGGTATGAATTTCTTAGAGAATTAACTTGAATATTATGATCCTTCAAATTTAATCTAGCATAATGCAGCACGATCTTGGCAGTAATATGATATCGCGCAAGCATAGGCCTATCGATAGAGATCTTAATTCATTATATTTTCTTCTGCCTTTACCCCGTCACCAGTACTATCATTCTCTCTCTCTCTCTCTCTCTCTCTCTCTCTCGTCTCTCTCTCTCTCTCTCTCTCTTCTCTAAAACATACTTTAAAAATATATCTATTACACTCAATCTCCCAAAGAAATATAATGAAATTAAGTAGTTATAAATGACCTAAGCTTTCACATGAGCAGATTTTGCTCCTCTCTCTCTCTCTCTCTCCACTTTTAAAACACATTTGAAAAAAGTATTATCACTCAATCTCTCAAAGTAAATATAATGAATTAAAAGTATCTCTATAGATAGGCCCTATGCTTGCTCTCTCTCTCTTTCTTCTCTTCAAAGTTTCTTTCCCCATCTCTCTCTCTCTCTCTCTCTCTCTCTCTCTCTCTCTCTCTCTCTCTCTCTCTCTCTCTCTCTCTTTCCCCACTTTTGAAACATTTGAAAAAATATTATCACTTAACCTCTCAAAGCGAATATAATGAATTAAGTATCTCTATCGATAGGTCTATGCTTGCGCGCTCTCTCTCTATTGTCATAATATTTTAGTCTTTACTGTATTGTTCTTCACGATTTCCACAAGTACTGCCCAAATTTTAAAACCTTTCTCGCATTGTTTAAGATCCGTCTTAATTACATATGAATTTTACGTAAGTTTAGTGTCAAACATTATTTATAAATAAGGTTTTCACAGTAGGTTTTTAAAAAGGATGATCGATATTCTACCCTGAACTGCTTACCAAACCAACATTAACGAATAATATAGAGCCTGTTTCTACATTCAAGTATAAATGATTATAAGACCTCAACAGAATCTTTATGGTGTAAAGTTGATGGAAATCTAGAAAGCAACAAACGCTATAATTTTGAAGCTCCGCCCCCTTTCAAGAGTTGCCAGGAGTGGAATTATTGAACAATAGCTATATGTCCGAAGATTTAAAAAAAAAAACTGTGTCTTAAGTTTTCCTTGCCGAGTGTACGTAGCCTGAACTGATGCTATTTCTTAATGATGATTAAGAATTCAGTGAACAGTTTTTGACTCATATTTCTTGCACGTGCTCTATCAAACGATTATTACAGGTAACTGAAACAACAAGACACAGAAAAATGACGCATGAGTAGTGCTTGTTATATAAACAAGGATGGCTTTGCCTAAAAAGATACTGACGAGAGGAGACGTATCGTTCACCTGGATACAATTCTTGCTCGTATGGAAAACTACTCCGAATATTAATTTTGATCAGTTGAACCAATCTTATCTGGACGTCACTGACCACATTTTTCTTCTCCACGTATCTTTTCACTCTATATTTATACCTCATGGAAAGTTCCCAGTGTGATGGTATAAAAGCCTTCCTCTCTGATTATCCGTTGTATAAGTGAAGTTAGCCTAACTGTAGTCTGAAGTAAAATCTTTGCAATAATTTTTTTTTTATCAGAAGGGAAACAATTTCATGGCAGTTAGTGGACAGAACACAATTAAGAAATTTTCACTTCTGTTAAAATAATATCAGCATTCCTTTTATATATATATATATATATATATATATATATATATATATATATATATATATATATATATATATATATATATATATGTGTGTGTGTGTGTGTGTGTGTGTGTGTTTGTGTGTATGTGTGTGTGTGTGTGTGTGTGTGTGTGTGGTGAGGAGAGAGAGAGAGAGAGAGAGAGAGAGAGAGAGATTAAACCACTGAACTGAAAGTTATTCTTATACCCAAATATTTTTCGAGTACAGTTTTCGAGCATGTTTTTGTATCAGTTGTATGACATAAGTTTTTTTATTATTAAGCATTCGTATGAATTACTCTTCACTATGATAAAGTTTCTTACATTCTCGTAGTTACCCTTTTTAACCTGAAACATTTGAAATCAAGCTGTTGATGTTGATGCTGCCTCATGACATATTAGAAACAATCTATGGCCTTTCTTACTTTTGCAGGAAGTATATTTCGTATTTTACTAATCATATTTACATTGTTTCGTAAATTTATTCCTAAATTTGCCTCTTCGTGTCATCTTCAGTTCATGAAAATGCTGTGACCCTCTTTTACCTATGTTCCTTTGTATTTAGCTACTTTCTTTATTGATGTTTATAATCATACGCGATAAATGTTCCTTTTATTTCCTAGCAGAAACATTTAAGACCGGTTCTTGAAATGTACAATACTTGTGCGAGTTGTGATTTGAAATTTATTGATGTCCACTATAACAACCCCATAAAAAATACAACCCCTATGCATATATCACAACGTTTAGTGAAGAGAAATATAGTGAGAGAATGAGATAAAGAAATGAAAGTACTTTTTATCAAATCTAAAGAAAATTGTTTATTATTAAAGGAGGACCTTACTCCATAAAATAGAAAGATAGATGACACGAGAATAGTAAAATAGACACAATTTATCCTAACACAATTTATGTTATTATTTCCTTTATGTTTTCCTTTTCCATGCTGCATGCGGACATCGTTTATTTTTTCTTTACTATTATACATCACAACTAGGGATTTTTTAAGATCTTTACTTCAACAGTATTCGTTTAACATTTTAGCATCCATTTTGTTATCCAAATTCCTACCTCTATTCCTTTCCCAACATTTGAAGGAAGGCCTAGCTAGAAACATTAGACGTGAAAGGACTTTGTCTTCTGATTTTTGGGACTAACGTATTACATCGTGACAAGTGAAGAAACTTAAGGGAAATTTTTTCTGGTCATATGAAAAAGACCCGTTACCCTGTCACTGAAAATGAGATCACTCTGGAAAAATGCCTCACTTCTTAAATCGTTTACAGCTTAATTTACGTTACAATTTTCACTGAAATAATTACGTGTGCCAGTCTTGCTCGATTCAGCTAGATATGATTTTTTTATGTCCCTTAGTTCCAACGGGGTGATTGAATTTTTGTGTCTGATGACCAGGGAATCTTAGACAGATAAAATTTCACTTTTAGTATACAAAATTGATAACCACATGCACAATCATTCATATATATATATATATATATATATATATATATATATATATATATATATATATATATATATATATTTATGTATATATATATATATATATATATTATATATATATATATATATATATATATATATATATATATATATATATATATATATATATATATAATAATATATGTATGCATATATATATGCATAATATATATAAAATATATATATATATATATATATATATATATATATATATATAATATATATATATATATATATATATATATATATATATAAACACACACACATACGTATAATATGGGTGTGTTTGTAAGTATACATATATGTGCGTATATGTATGTGTGGTGTTTACCTTCATTTTACGAACTAAAAGTAAAAAAAAAAATGCCCCAAGAGAAGGAAAATTTTCACAGACACTCAACAGGGCTGTAAATTCTGTAGATTTTCATTTCATATTAAAAAAAAGGAGACATAAAAATAAATCAAATAGTTTATGTGAGTTCCTGATTGCTGTCTTTGAAGTCCTCTTTAGCCGAGATAATGCTGCAAGAGATAGGAAAGAGAGATTCGCTGGGGATTAACGACCGCTTTTGCGTTAGACATTTATTGGAGGATGCATTCCGAACGCTTTTTTGCAAAGCTCTCCGAATGGAAAACATAAACAATTGGGCAATGCTTTCTTCCTACTCTCAGATTAGCTGTAGCATTTATATGTATTATATATAAATATATATATATATATATATATATATATATATATATATATATATATATATACATATATATATATATCTATATATATATATATATATATATATATATATATATATATATATATATATATATATATATATATATATATTATGAATATGATTTGTACCACTGAAAACTGTATCCATGTATTGTCTTTTTTTTTTTATTGAAGAGGAGTGATAGCGGTGACATTCTTAGAATGTGGAGGTCATCAACTTAACTCTCCATGGAAACAGTGGTCCTAAAGTAACAGCTCAACTTTGAAGTGCTGACTAACCTCCTTGGGTGGCGCGATGTCGACGGTCGCTGCCTAAGCAGAATAGACCAGTCCTGTGTCCATGCGCGAGTGGAAGCAGATATGCTTTCTGAATCTGGTTTGGGGCAGATTCTTGGGCATGACAATAATCTGTATAATGACGTCATGAACTTGTGACGAAATTAGTGACGCTACTTATCTGGGAGTGTCTTGTGTGTTATTCAGGTTCTGTTCGTGCTAGCTACTGCCCTACATAATAGGAGTAAAATAGCCAAATGGAGAGCAATACAAAATCGGCAAAGGGCCAATTAATTGTGTTTTTGGTTAAGTGTGTAATCTGTGTTGAATGGGCGGATCTGGACCAAAGGGGGACTGATCTGGTAACTTATTTAGAAATTGGAACTTAACTGATGTTTCCGTGGTGTTACTAGACTGTGCTATGACTTTTCCCTAGTTTTATGACTAAACTAAAGTTGGCTATTGTAAATGGAGGGATGGAGTGGTTTGGTTTAATCCCCAGGGTTATCTGAGATATTTGGATTTTGAATTCAACCTTCCATTTAATCATTTTGTTAAGAAACCTGATTTACTTAGTTAATGCTTTGCTCTTAAGTAATGGTATTTTTGTAGTTCACGAGTCTGCTTTAAATCCCTTAGGATATATATACATATATATATATATATATATATTTATCTATATATATATATATATATATATATATATATATATATATATATATATATATATGAGAGAGAGAGAGATAGAGAGAGAGAGAGAGAGAGAGAGAGAGAGAGAGAAAATAGATGTCACCTCAGTGCCTTGCCGCACGGTCATTGCTACCAACATATTTTCCCTTTTAAAATGTACTAAGGTTGCAACCTCAGTAACAGTTGTGGTGGCAGCGGTGGGATATACAGATACATATATGTATATACATATATACTATATATATATATATATATATATATATATATATATATATATATATATATATATATATATATAGTATGTAGTTATAGAGAGAGAGAGAGAGAGAGAGAGAGAGTACACATGGTAATTGTGGAGCGCTACTTTTATGGTTGCTACTTGCTTGGCTAATTAAATGCCATTTTGGTAGAACGTATAACTTTTTCAAAGGCAACAAATATTGACTCACGAACTGTTTTCGCAAAGTAAAATTCTAGGACTTCTTTGTCCTTCTAGTATTCATATCAAGTGTTGCGTAATTGTTATAATGCGTATTGATATTCAGTATCAGTAACAGTGATAACTGATTCATGATAACTGATTAACGATAATCATTAGTCTCTAAGTGGACTATGAAACTCAATTAATTAACGGGAAAGCGCGGATATTTCATTTATGACGTGATTGTTTTATAAAATCTTTACTTAATCTTTTCATTCATCATTGTGTGATATACATACATATATATATATATATATATATATATATATATATATATATATATATATATATATATATATATATATATATATATATATATATATATATATAGTTTTATTGTTCGAAATGTGCAATCTATAATCTTCAGTATTAAATGAATGTAACCTGTCAGTTTCATCTCTCTAATACATTGAAGTACCCTGTAAGAGACTGGATAAAATATAAAATAAATCAATTAAAGTTACCACTGAAAAGCAGCAAAATCACATTTATTTATTTACTATTTTTACCACTTTACTATTTTTAACAACTGTATTAAATTCATAATTGCAGAAACTGGAAAGGTAACTATTCAGTAAATACCACTTGGTTGAACAATTATTATTTAGTGATACCAATAGATAAAAATGTACTTAAGTACTTATTGTACTTAGTACTTAGTACTTAAGTACTTTTAGAAAATGTACTTAGTACTTAGTACTTAAGTACTTTTTGCTTGAGTACTTAGTACTTAGTACTTAAGTACATTAAAAGTACTTAGTGTCCAGCTCTGACGATAAATAAGGTATACTGCCTGTCGTTGTGAGTTAAGGACTGTCCACACTACGAAACATTATTTGCAAACGGAATATGAAAACTTTGTTTACATACAATGTTTCCTAGTGTGGACAGGCCTTTACGGAAACAGTACACTACAGAGAGAGAGAGAGAGAGAGAGAGAGAGAGAGAGAGAGAGAGATTGTAAAACATCAGAAAGCTAGTGATATTCCAAAGGAAGACGTCACAGACATAAGTAGATAATCATGGTTGGAAATGGAAATGATTCAAGTAATGTACATTCAATATAATTTAGTTTAATATTTGTAGAATACGTCCGGCAGTATAATGATGATTACATTCAAATCCGAAATCCAATTAGTAACTTGGTTGTAATGATGATTCGGTCCTGAGTAGCTGATATGCCTAGTTCTATGCTAGCATTTGTTCAGTTGAGATAAGCAATGAAACTCGTATGTAATTACGATATTCAGTTTTATTATATATACATATATTATATATATATATATATATATATATATATATATATATATATATATATATATATATTATATATATATATGGGTGTGTTTAAATTACATGTATGTGTGATATATAGTGTGGTGTGTGTGTTATATATATATAGTATATATATATATATATATATATCTATATATATATATATATATATATATATACTATATATATATATATATAGAGATAGATATATATAGACGCTAACAATATAGAAAAACAAACCTAATCCGACAAAATTAATGAAGAAATATAAAGAAAGAATAAGTAAAATTTTTGTGCCCGGGCGGTTCAGGTAGAAGGCGTGATTTGCATACTGGCACAGGACAGAACAAAAAAACTTTGTGCATTTATTCGAGTAATAAGGGTAATTTATATTCAACACCTTACCCCTCTTCGAGTGTGATCCATGAATGTATCACAAACCTCTGAGAACGCTCGGTTCACATACCTATAGCAAGATGAAACTAGATATCTATCATGGCAATCAGACACGACACTCTGACAGGAGGTCTTAAGTATTAATCAATACCACAGGTATGTCTGGTGTTATGTTCAGGACATAGCGAAGAGATTTCTCTCTCTCTCTCTCTCTCTCTCTCTCTCTCTCTCTCTCGCCTCTCTCTCTCTCTCTCAATTAACCCGAAATTCTTTACCATTGTAAACGTCCATTGTCATCGTTAGTCTGAAACATTGTTCCTTTCTTTGGTCAAATCTTTCTGGACGTTGCTGCTTTTGACAATTATGTCATAGAAACCGAGTGAAGTGTCAATGGATTCTACACAAGGGACGCAGAATACTGTCTATTTTAAGTTTTGAGAATCAACTTCCAAAATATTTGAAAGAAAACGGTTCCACGGTTTTAAAGAAATAAGATATTACTGGTACTGGGCAACGAGACACAATGACATCTGAGAGGCAATGTGATACTAACGATCTGAAGAGATTTTACATCACAGAAGAAAGGAAATTCATCCCTCTTCACTAGACTAATTGGTCTATGTTACCACGATAACACGTTGAATATTTATTTTCATTGTATTTTTTTGAGAAAGTGATTGTAGTGTGATTGTTTTTAGAAGCTGCTAAATATGTGGATTAGTTCTTACAAAAAAAATTAAAAAAAAACATGTCACATTTACGGTACTTTAAACAGTCTTCTTAAGAAATGTATCCAACTCCTGGTTATATTAACATCTCTCACATCTTAGCTCACGTCACTTTCTCCCCTCCAGGCATCCATTGCTAATTTTGCTTTTGAACATAGCTGGCAGGCACCCTTCCTCCTTCATATTTCCCGAGGACACGAAAGGCATATTCAGCAAAGTTTATGGAACAGATATTCGGAGGATAGCGTGAGAGAACAGTCACCTACATATCAAGTGGAGGCGCTGAGCAAACAAGAGGTTTTTTTTGTCTTTGAACTGTGATCTCCGACGTCCTTCAGGGTCTGAGCTAAGGAATGACTGCAACTGTTTGAAGACGATTTGTTAAGGCCCACATGATACGCGCTTAGTACTTACAATGGTTTACAGTGAAGAAGAAAATGTATTATTTTTTATTGCCAACAACCGCTATTTTTATTACTATAACACCGCTTTAAATATGAAAATACTTTAGTAGTAATAAGGGCCTATTCAAAATAAATTAAAAAAAACTGGTGCTGCTGAGCCATCAACCAATTTCCCTTCCCTTTAAGCTCATTAATGATGTCATTGATGAGCTAATGAGGAGGGGGAATTAATGACGTCATTTGATTAAGGTGTATCAGTATCGCTTAAATTTTTCTCTAGATTAAAACTTAGAGACTTCCATAATTATTTCACATATTAGTACCTTTTATGATACACAACCCTCCCCTCCCTTTTTTTTTTTAATTCAGATTTGCTCTATTAATGAAATAATGCACTTGCTTATACGTATTAAGCCTTTAATTAGAAACGACCATTGCCTTTGCTTCCTAGTCATCTACCTAACTACTACTATAGAAAATCTTGCATAACCAAACAGGCCCAAAATGTAATCATTCATATACTTGATTTACAACATCAAATATCGAGAAACAGGTGTGTGATAAAAAACAGGTCTCCTTTCTGGTGAGGAGAAATTGAATAAGGATGTGGTGGAAATTCCTTACAAAGGAGCTTCAGGGCCCTGTTTTTTTGGGGGGGGCGGGTGGGGGGCTGGGGGGGCGTGTGTGGGGATTGGAGTAGTCTGTGCCGGGAGATTTTTTTTTTTTTTTTTTTTTGAAGAATTTTTTTTTTTTTTTTTTTTGAAGTTTTTTTTTTTGTGGGGGGGGGGGGGGGGTGGGGGGGGGGGGGGGGGGGGGGTGTGAAGTCTGCGTTCGGGAGAAATTTGTTTAGTTTTGGTTAAAAGAAGAATTTTCTTTAATTAGCGAGAAGAAATTTTCAATTCCGCTGAAACTTTACCTGGAAACTTTGATTTTTCCTCTCAATTTCCTCTATATTGGAGCAGTATATTTGCCAAAGTGGTAATTTCTACAAAATTTTGGAGGGGAATCACATCTCCGCTCTGTCATAAGTACCAATTAAATTATATTACTTCCCCTTTGAATCCTGTTTAGCATATGGTATTGAATAAGACGACAATAGCGCGTAACCTAATAACTCTATAACTCATACGATATCACATCACAATCAAGAAACTAAGAAAGATTTCTTGTTCCTACAGTTCACCTCCAGGATATCCAATTCATCATTTATATTGCATTTCCTTGATAACTAATCGAAGGCTTTTAGCATCGGCTGTACACTGTGGATGAATGGGGAGTTATTTCCATAATTACATTGCCCTTTTGTAATAGTTGAGTTCTCTTTAGTATCTACTGAGATTTTTTTTCGAATTAAATAAAATCCATATGATCTCGCGCATGCGCTTACATTCACGTGCGTGAATGTGTGTTTTCTCTTTAGTTTTTGTATTTTAAAACGCTTAGCATGATCGTCTTTTTACCAGTCGGTTTTCCGTTTCAAAATATAGAATCACATATCGCAAAAGTAAAAACCATAAAAAATATTCTGATAAAGAGGAAGAATTCTACCGTTATTAACTTTATCATCACCTTACTTTATTACGTCATTTCCTGATAAAGACAATTATAACTGTCATATTTTAGAAATCAGTCAAGCTTTTTTAATTGTATTAACCATGGACGCTTTCATGCATATTTCTCATATAATGTGTATTGACGATTCGTACTCGATCATTTATACAAAACAAAATGCTCAAGAAATCAACTAAAACTCGTAAAAAGAGCATCATTCTCTCCGACAACTCTTTGTTGCATATCCTATCACGTGATCAAATCTTTCCCTTTTCACTGCCGATGTGTAATATCCCTTAAGTGCCAATGCTATTCTTTTTATTCAGCCAACGTCTGTACTTTCATTTCCCAAATGGACTCAAAACTGAGATTCGAGTGGATGAAGCGTTTGAAGGTCAAGGCCATGAAGGAAGTTTAGTAATCATCTGTGCTATCATTGTGCTCGTAGACCCGATAATGATCTCGGGGATAGTAGGCGTTTTCTCTCTGCGCAGACACGATATGTAAAACATGCCTGAGTTTTTGTTTATTTAAAGTTTTATAATGATTGCGAATTAACACTCTAATAAACGTGGTAATTCATCATAATTTAAAAACTTGAAATGCCCAAACAACAAAACAAAAATATGTCTTAGCATCGATGGGCGTATTTGATGTAGAACTGCCCACTATAATGAAATGATTAGTGGTCATGCTTCATGGACGCCATTTTATACTGATAACTTTAGTATATATAGAGATATTTATGAATTAATACCACGTCTGCATCATTAAATTAAAATAACACGTCTCAAGTAATACAGTTTGTGTCTACTTGTTAGCTCCAATACCAATAAAAAATATTGTTTAGATTATCCTTACCATCTTTCTATTTATCTCAAAAGTTGTCTTCTCCTTTTCATTTCTCACGTTATTAATTCTATTTTTAGTGTTAGTAGTACAGGTTATTTCAGACATGTATGAATCAAAAGCACTGAAACATCAACCGATGGTTTTTATGTCACGTGACCTAGTAAAACACCTGCCTACCTCGAAAAACCAAAAGCTTTCGATGAATTTTAAACCACGATTGAATTCGTGGAGGAATTGTTGCTGCCGCAGGACACAACCGAATGCAAAAGGTATCCCTTGTTTTAATATCCACAAAACCGCTTTGAATAAAAGTTTTTCGCTGCTGGACTGGACGTGGCGTACAGGCAGATGTGACTAAAATTTTGTTGGCATTGTAAGTTAATTTGTGTTTTAATGACAGTGAATGGACTCTCTCTCTCTCTCTGAAACTCTCTCTCTCTCTCTCTCTCTCTCTCTCTCTCTCTCTCTTTCTCTCTGTATATATACCCATAAAAACACCAAAATATATTTTGGTGTTTTTATGGCTCCTCTCATTAGATGAATTCTGTTGTAACAGAATATTTTTATCAGTCTATATATATTTATATATATATATATATATATATATATATATATATATATATATATATATATATATATATATATATATATATATATATATATATATATATATATATATATATATATATAAGTATATATATATATATACTATATACATGTATATATATACCTATATGTGTGTGTGTGTGAGTGTTTGTGTGTGTGTGTTTGTGTGTGTGTACGCGTGTATGAGTGTGATTAGTGTGATATTCATACTGATATTGATATGGACATACTTTTCTTGAAAATCTAATGTTTCTTCCACAACAAATGTCCATACATGGCAGTACTCTATCTGAATTTAGCTTATTCAGTTCATTTTATTTTAGATCATTCATATTCATCCTTATATAATTTATTTGATATCAAGATGCATATGCCGATGTGTAAAGGCCTATTAAGGTACTCTATGTAGAATCAAAGGAAATGGCGGCTTTATCAAGTGAACTGTTTGGCAATGGACTTATAATGGACACTCAAAAACTCATCCGTCAGAAAAATAATGAAAGAGGTTATTAAACCTGAATCAATTATGTGTAAAATAAAACATAAGTCAAAGTTCCTAAAGCGATTCTCCCAACGTTAACTGTTTTTTTCTAGCATATGGTCACACAAACATCGAATACATTTGCTGCGTAAATTTTTTTTCAGGAATTGGACCATTCACCCTTTTAAATTTTAAACTTGATGGATACACGTACGATAAGTATTTTATATGCAGATTTAATGCAGTAATTGCTTTGACAAAGCCCTTCAATATATATTCGTAGCTTGTAGCTTGATGATACTGAAAATATGTATTTGCTGCTTTTCAGTGGTACTTTTAGTGTTATTTTATATTTTATCCAGTCTTTACAGCGTACTTCATGTATTTGAGAGATGTTGCTTGTAATAAGTTAACAAAAATTTTTCTTTTTAAAACAGGAAACATTACAAAAATATGTATACCTTACACCGTGGAATAAAATTATGTTTTATTCTATATTTTATCCAGTCTCTTACAGGGTACTTCAATGTATTTGAGAAAAGTGGCTTTTGTAATAGTAAAGAAACAAACATTTTTAAAGACGGAAACATAACTAAAATAGGTATACCTTACACCGTAGAATAAAAATTATGTTTTAGTTGCACAGCGACTCAATCCTTCTTATACCCCGAATGCGTTATGTAATAACTGAAACCTTTTCCTACTACAATGCACATTCGACAAAATCCTGTGGATAAATATTTATAATCTAATTAGGATCCATTGGATATTGGTGATAATGTTGTGTAATTTCCACACATAAATGTCGCCTACGACAGTATGCACGGCTGAGGATGTCTTGACAGGGAGATTTCCTCAGGCTGTCATTAGTAATGCTTAACGTTATTTTTGTTTTTAATCTAAGCATTCATGCTTTTATGACACACAGCGAAACGTCAGTATCACCAAATGAATGTTTCAATTCAACGTGAAATATATATACCTTCATCTGTCTAAATACCGTCTAGTCTCTATGCAGCTAATCAAAGAAAACAAGGGAACAAGGCCGTCTAATTTCAATTTTTACTTAACGTCGAATCATATGTGTTGTGGCAAGAAGTGTAACACTGGACAGACCATAAACTGAACCATGGAATCACCATGATGATGTTTTTTCTTGGTAGGGGTGGTGGGGGGGGGGGGGGTGGGGGGGGGGGACTAGTTTTGCGCTACCAACTAGATCAGAAAATCTAAATGCATGAGCTTGGGTGATATAAAGTCCAGCTTTTATAATAAAAAAATGTGCAAAACTAGAGCAAGCTAAGATAATGTTTTCATTACCCCCAGACTTAATTATTGCTCGTTGATCCAAATGACTACATTAAGGGAGAAATATGCATTTTGACAAATGAGGAAGAAAAATATTGTAATTCATTTGGTAATATTTGTGAGTAACCTACAGCCTTCGTACTAACGTATTTGGTGAAACTTACGATTCCTGTTTTCATGTTTTGAAAGTCCTAGTTTATGTGTGAGATGTCTTAACAGCGTTGATTTTAGCTCTGTAACTTCAGCTTTCTAACGAGGAAAGGTACTTAGATATACTCAATGATAACAATGGTTGTGAGTACATACGTTAGATTTATAAGTAAAATTTTATATATTTACTATTTGGGTCCCAAGCAGAAGTAGTTGCGCTAACAAGATTGCGTTACATTTAGGCTGGTTTGCACTAAATTGATTTCCCTAAATCTAGATCATCCATGACTTCTAACAATAATAATAGTGCTTGTGTCGTCGTTCAAGTCAAGTCAACATGAGTTTTCAAGTTTCAACAATGGAAGGTCATAATTTGGATAGTTGATTGATAGCGTACACAGCTGTTGTTACACACCACCTCTCTCTCTCTCTCTCTCTCCTCTCTACTGTCTCTTCCTCTCTCTCTCTCTCTCTCTCTGGTCTTATATCTCGTAGATTTACGTTTCCTTAAAGCTAATTTTAACACAAGGGAAATTTCCTATGTATCTGTGGATAACATGTAGGTAAGCATGTCTGGAATGATTGAGCGCATAGACTATGCTTCATAAAACAAAATTAGGATTTAGAGAGGACGTGAATCACCTGAGTGTTTGTTGGCGTATTAATTTTTTTTTTTTTTTTTTTTTTTTTTGCTTGCTTAACTGATGAATTCATATGATAGGTCTTATGAAATTCACAAATCATCCCTTTGGTAAACTGATTCGCTTGTGCTTTTTTTTTTAATGGAATGCATTGAACAATGAAAATACTACGCATTAAGATTTTTCATGCATGGAAAGAGGAAAAATTTCAATTTCGAAACACATAACCATTTAAGAGTTCAATTCCGGTCCTTGATGAATACCCCAACAAAAGAAAGAAAATAGATATATATTATTATATATATATAATTTTATTATATATATGAAATATATATAATTATGATTATTATATATATATATATAGTTTATGTATGTTTATTAATTAACATATATATTTTCTTTTTGGGGGTTTGTAGCACAACGACCGAAAATTACCTTGTAAATGGGTCTCTGTTGTGTTGAAATTTTGTTTTTTCCTCTTTCCATGTATGGAAAATAATCTTTAATACTTTAATACTTCCGTTCAAAACCCATTCTGAACGCAATTCTATTGCTTTTAAAAGCTCTGATTTGTTATGACGGCAATAATATGATGCTGGCAACCAACCCTAGTGAAAGACCATTGAAATTTTGATGGGTGAATGAACCCGTTAAATTAAATCTTTAACTGATTCCAGACTGCATTAACAAAAAAAAAAGCGGAATTCCTCCATAAGTTTGACAGTTCCCAAGAGCTGCTCTAATTTTTGGCTCGGGTTCAAGGTTCACTAAAACTGAAGGCTCGGTTGATCGTGAAATTCCTAATCTGAGCCACAAACAATTTCCTTTCCGGACTGAGGGGATTTTGGGCAACAAACATTCAGCAATTAATATTCAGGCCTTTCTGATGAACTTCACGAAACGTCCCCGGGCCGCGGTTTGACTTCCTGTTGGCTTCCGTTACGTCGGGGAAGTTTCCTAATCTTTTCGAAATGGATTGCGAACTCTTAAGACTCGTACGTTCCTCAGTCCCATGTAATAGCAAGCCCGTTGGTGCAAAGAACTGTAATATAAATTATATAATCTATATAGTAATTATATAATATATCTATTAGTATAATAACTTAATATATATTATAGTAATATATATTATATTATAATATTTATAAACATATAGCACATCCAGACCGGATATACATCCACGCTAATATATTCCAATCATAAATCCTACTTAAAAATTAAAACTAAAAGTGGAAATAATTTTATTTTTACTATTAATAAGGACAGCTTTCGATTTGTTTTTTTCTTGGGGTGACTTCTTTTAAGATTAAATTCCCTTCCATTCGATTTTCATTTCAGTTTTCCCCTTGCTTGAAATAATCGGCCTTCTTAAATCAAATTGTATTTTGTATTACGTAACGTCAAGTTTAACACTGTAAAGTTAGTATTAAAGGTTGAAAGAATTGTTAAATGTCTGTTGTTTTCTACTAATGGCCATAGCAGTCAAATAAAAAGCGTTAAGATTGCAAAAAGAATTTACGAAGTCGTTAAGCTGGGGTTTTAATTTTTCGTTTTTTTGGGGGGGGGGAAGGGGAGAAAGAATACTTGTTTCAGCCATATTGACTTTTATTCCTTAATTTCTATCTCCTCCTCTCTCTCGGTCATCTTCTCGTCTCTCTCATCATCCGTACTTCTCTCGTCTGTCTCTCTCCTCCTCTCTCTCTCTTCATTTTTTTTTGTTGTAGTAAACATATGGGTTGAGTTCTTCACTATCCATCAAAATTCTGGATGCGTTTTTTTGGCGACAAGGACATACAGTTCTTTAAGAGATTCCGTGAATAAAAGTCTACAATCGTAAAGAAAAACCATGATACCCCTTTAAAAGTTTTAACGAATGATTTGTTCACGTCTGTTCTGAGGAGCCCCCAAAAAAAAAGAAAATAATTATCTACTACAATGCCATAAAAAGTTTATTCTATACTAATCTTAGCTTAACGTACTAAAATTGAGTAACATTATAAAGAAATTTCTCATATTGAACTTAAAATTAACTTTACTAAGATTATGTTACTTTGTTAAGGCTTTCGTAACAATAACTAAAAATGAAGTTTGGTTCGAAAGATAAAAAAATAAAAAACTATGTTAATTTTAATATGAATTCAGGAAAAATATAGGCAAATCGAAATTTGATCCGTAACTACACTATGTTTCACACTTTAGAAACCCAACTAAAACTAAACATTTGTATGCTCCATGGTGAATAGGGGAACAATTTTTCCGAAAGGCACAGTAAGCTTAACAACTAAATATAGTTAAGATAAAGTAAAGTAATTAAAAAGTAAAAAATAAAATTCACGGAGAGATCCAGTTGCAAACTGTCGTAAGACTTGAGAAACTGTTCTAAAACAAAGAAGCTACGGAGGAAGGTTTCCGTGAACGTTTTTCTAGAAAAGCAAGGGAAGATGGAATGGGAAAAGTCGGAAGGGGGGAGGGGGGGAGGGGGGCTGGTTTTCCGGAATCAACTTTAAGGGAGGGGGGGAAAGGGAAGATAACTAACAATGAGGTTGTTCCGAAAGATTAAAAATTAAAAATAGATTTGGTTGTTAATTCAAGGAAAATATGCTCGAATTGAATCCAGTAAACTGCCACTTAATGTTTCACTTAGAAGACTAACTTAACATTGTAGCTCCAAATGGGGACAATTTTCCGGAAGGACAAAAAAAAAAGTAAGCTTAACCCCAACTAAATTGTAAGAGTAAAAGTATAAAGTAAAATAAAATCACGAGAGATCAGCTTGCAACTGTCGTAAGACTTGAAATAAACTGTTCAAAACAAGAAGCTCGAGAAGGTTCCGACGTTTTCTAAGAAAAGCAAGGGAAATCGGACGTTTCCTAATCAGGGGCACCTTAATTATATTTTTGGTGAAAAACAATGCTTTTTTAGTAGGCGAAATGCAATTAAGATTTTTGAGACTCCTTAAATGACCCCAATATGACAAAAAAAAAAGATTACAACCACATTAATCCCTATAATTAGACTTATGGAAATAACATTTTCTCCCTTAACTGTATTACTGAAAAACTTTTTTTACCAGATTTTTTTATTTTCCCTCCTAAACCCCAAGACATTCTCTAATCACGGTTAAGTTTACATTACATTTTTTTCTTTTTTATTTCCTCGTTCTACAACATTTTTTTTCACACCTGCGCCTCCTCATTCCAATTAACACCATCTTTGATGTTACATGGAAACTGGTCGCAGTCCTTTTGTTACGGCTGCGAGTTCATTAGTTTTTGGGGAGGCTCCCAATGACATATGTAATTTCCAGGTGAAGTTAGGATATGCCAAAATTTTTAAGAGTTTTTTTTTTTTTTTTTTTTTTGCATATTAACAAATGCCATGTTATATCTGGAAAAAGTACTCTGTTTGAAATATACAAGTATTAATAATGATTATGCCATATATATATATATTTATAATATATATATATATCTATATTGTACTTATATTATTAATATATATTATATAATATTTATATTTTAATATTATTTATTTCTATATATGTTATATCTATATTAATATATAATCATATATATTAACTAAATATATTATATATATTCTATTATATATATATTGATATCTATATATTATTAATGTTATATATATATATTATATATATATATATATTCTATATAATTATATGATAAATATCTATCTTATATATATTATATATATAATTATCATAATCTATTATATGTTATCTCTATATTATTATTATATATATATATTATATATGTAGTATATATATATTATATAATAAGTATATATATTTCTATATATATATATTCTATACTATTATAATATTCTATTTATTTATATATATTTAGTTACATAATATTTATTTTACATATATATTATATATAAACCTTAAGTCAAGTATATAGTATATATATATAATATAATATATATATTATATATCATATATATGTAATCTATTATGTTATATATCTATATATATATAGTTATTCTATATTCTATCTAACTATACTCTATCATTATATCTATATATAGATTATATTATTAATCTATCTGATTTCTTCTTATATATCTATACCTATATAAAAATCATATATATCATAGTATATATATCTTATAATTAGTTAATTATCTATATATATATCTATATATATATACTACTATCTATAACCATATAACTATCATATGTATTTGTATATAGTGTTATCGTAATGTATTTATTTCTGTATGTATGTCTGTATGTATTATTATTATATATATATATATTATATATCTATTATCTATATTATATATATAATATATCATATGTATATATTATATATATATATATATAATATAAATGTATATACCTCCAACACACATACCACACAACCATCACTCACACACCTTATGTATAGATCCAAGGTGCCAAGACTTCGAAAGCCAGTAATGATTGTCGAGTTAAGCGGAAACGGGATCCCGGCGCCCGTGATCTCGTTTGTGATCATGGGATTTTGGGACATCATAACTGCTTTCAGATTTTGCTTTCCAACTGGATCTAAGGGCTTTGAAGAGACAAGCGTATCCAAAACAGCAACGAAGGAGTCCGAGGCGTATTATGGGTAAAAAGTTCACCAGTTTTTATTAATATAACGTGTATATGCAATTATTCTTATGTATATATAATATATATATATATATTATAATGAGTATATAAATTATAATTTAAAAAAAATTTGTAATTGTATATACTTGATATATATATATATCTAATAGTAATACTAATATAATATATATCGTAATATATTTATATTTATTAGTATTAAAAGTAATTAATAATTTGTTAATTATAATTTTTGTTAATTAGGTTCCAACCTTTTGATTCTTCTTTTTAGGTTAAGTTTTTTTTTAACAGGTTTTTTTTTTAAAAGTTTTATCGTTTTATTAGTTCGATGAACTCTGTAAGGGGAGTCCATATGACTTCGGAGTTTTGCTTTGTTTTATCCGCCTTTCCTCCCCCGGTATTAGTTGAACCATTTGAAGTGCCGTAATTAAACGATCGTTTGTTTTTTTCTCCGTCCTATTAAGCTGTGTTGACTCGAGTTGAAGGCTTGATCGTAAGGGCGTGGTGATTCGTGACATAGTTGTTTAGTTCTAGTTCCTCCTCACCATCCTGACGCTTCGCCACTTTTATTTTATGGTCCCACGTTCAACAATTTTTGTACGGAGAATTTGGATCACGGCATCTTTTATTTCCTTCGCTGCCCGCCTTGTGTGTGGTTCGCTGGTTGGGGTTTTTTTTTTTGTCACCCGCTGGCATTCATCAGCCACGCCCCTTCCCCCTCGTTCGTCGGAACAATGGAATTCTGAACGAGTTTGGCCCGGGCGTAATCTAACGAGAACTGGCGCAGTTTTGGTGGCGATGCGAGAACCGTTGAACGTCCCGGCCGATTCTCGGTGAGGCTACCACCCTCGTGATTCCCGTGGTTTTTTGGGTTTGGCCTTGGCCTGGCAATTAGGCAAATTAGCACCTTGACTCGGTTGACCTCTGCATCAGCGTCAGTTGAGCTTCTTCCTTGGAACTCGGGTGGAGGACAAGTAGGGTGCGGACTTTCTACAGGTTTATGAGAATGTTTTATATAGCTATTTAAGACGATCGTGAATCGCTGGAGTTACCTGTTAGATTGCACGCCCCCCTCCCTGTTTGGCAGTAACGGTCTTCTGGACCCTTGTAATGGCCTGAAGAGTCCAGTCTATAACCTCTAAGCCTCTTGTTGGTTTGAATCCGTTTTGTAAGGATTATTTTTCATAATTTATTAGTTTATCTACTTTTATTAATTTATTCTTAAATATAAGTTTTGAGTTTATGTTTCGTCTGTATGTTGTTAGGTAGGGAGTATTTATTAAGTTTCCCTCGTTTTTTCTTTTCTTTCTTGTCTTCCTTCCTGCCTTTACTTATTTTCTTAGGTTTAGTTTTTGTCTGTTGTCCTTGCCATTTATTTGGAAGGTACCATGCCTGAAAGTTTCATATTTATTCATTTCCTATTTCTTATGGTTTTAGGGTTTAATTTAGTTTTTAGGTGATCTTTTAAAGATCTTAATTAAGGTTGGTTTTCCCTTGTTTTTATAAATATTCATTTTGATTTTTGATTATTATTTTTGCCAACCATTAACCTTTTTTTTTTTTTTGGTGGAAATAAATATTGTAACTTTTGTTGAGGTTTGTTTGTTTTCTTTTGTTCCTTAAACAGTTGCTGTGTTTGCATTTTTTCCATTTTTGACTGACCGCAAATTCTGGAGTAAACGACAAGAACCCTTGAAATTACGGCCGGGCCGTAAATAAGGTCGTAACAATCTTGGCGACCGTGGACAGGATTTGCGTCTCATGGTGTACCCACAGTAATTGGGACTTTAGAACGCTCCTCAGTGGGGGTTTTATAGTATTTTATTTTTTTGGAAATACCTTTTCTCTCCTACCACTATGGATAACCACTAATTTGGGCTATATTTGGAAGACTTTGGAAACTTTGAGGTTTTAGTCCTGCAGTAAGTTCTTAGGGTCGTGCCGACTGTATTTAAGGTTAGGCATTTACCCATACTAAGGTAAGGAGTGTTCTTGTTAGTTGTGCTATGTGGTTAGGGTATTCCATTCAAAATGACTGATACAAAGAGGTAAGTTACTAATAATGGTAAAGAACAGTGTTGTGCAAGGTTTTGGCTGAAGCTGAAGGGTTAGTTTGGGGAAAATATTAGTGATAGAGGTAGTGAATTAGGGAATGATGATTAAGGTTAGTTGTATATGATAATGCGAATTTAGTTGGTTGGTGCAGGTTTTTTGTTCCGGGGTTAATTTGTAATGATCCCTCACCTCAGACTGGAGTCATTTATGAGGTCCGGCCATTTGCCTCCAAGAGGAAATATTACCACAAACCCCTTCTTAACTGAAGAGAATTTAGGGCCAACAGTTCCTCACCGTTTCCTGTAAATTCTGATTCAAAGGAAATCAGGAATATGACTTAATTTGTAAAAAGATAGAGTTGTTGAAATTGGAACATCTGAGAACGAGAGGGTGAGGAGGCATGAGATAGAGATGGCCAACCTTAATTTGGAAATGGCTAGGTTAACAGGGCGGGGGCCCCTAACCAATTTAGCACCCCACGAGGTAGTCAGCTGACAGGTTTAATATTGGTGCTGCATTAAAAATTGGTCCCCATTTTTGATGAAAGGAATGTTCCTGAATTCTTCAAGGCCTTTGAGAGGGGTGTCTGCTCGGTTGTCTTGGCCACCAGAGATGTGGACAGTGCTGATTCAGGTGTAAATTGGTGGGCAAGGCAATCCGGGTATATAATGCCTTGGAGGAAGGATAGCCAGGGATTATCACAAGGTAAAGGCACTAATTTTAAAAGCATATGATTTGGTCCCTGAGGCATACAGGTTGAAGTTCAGGAACTTTAATAAACAGCCATCCTTGTCGTATGTAGAATTTGCCAGGTTCAAGGAGGAACAGTTTGATGAACTGTTGAAAAGTCGTCCCAGTTGTCACTTTTTCTTCCTTAGAGAACTCATGCTTTTGGAGGAGTTTAAGAAATCTTGCTCCAAAAGAACTAAGAATTATTGGAAGAAAGTAAAGGTCACTAATTAAGTAAGGCAGCTCAAGTGGCTGACAAATTGTCTTGACCATAGAACAGGTTCAGGCAATTTCGCCAGCAAGGATATAGGTAATAATGTAGTAAAGTCAGCGAATTTTCATAAAGGAGTAAGAGGTGATAATAATAAGCCTAA
Source organism: Macrobrachium nipponense (assembly GCF_015104395.2). Classification (NCBI taxonomy): domain Eukaryota; kingdom Metazoa; phylum Arthropoda; class Malacostraca; order Decapoda; family Palaemonidae; genus Macrobrachium; species Macrobrachium nipponense. The sequence continues at coordinate 52,909,298 of NC_061093.1, read as the reverse complement.
GAATTCTGTGGTTCAGAATAATTTTCCCTGTTAATAAGAATGGAAAATTCACGAGTAAACCTAGTACTCGTGTATTTCCAATGGAGGTAATTCTGGAACGAGAAATAGTAATATGAAGACTTGTTTCTGGTGTAATAAACCCGGTCATTTCCAAGCTCAGTGTCACGCCAGAACAAATTATCTTCAAAGGAATAATCCTGTGGCTTTAATGCCAAGTGCATCTCCTGACGTAAAATACCAATAATAAATAGTGGTAGTGGTGGTAATAGTACGCCCGAAGATGGAAAATAATAATCCACAGGAATGACTAAAATATGATAAATACATATGGCCTGGTAAAGTAATTTATAATTCCGTCATTATTGATGTTAGGTTTTTGAGAGATACAGGGTCTGCTCGGTCGTTAGTGCTGAAAGCAGTTTAAAAGGTTTGGTGAAGTATTCAGGGAAACTTATTGTTCTGGGAGGTTTCCCGAACACAATAGTTTCAGCTCCTTTAGTAGAGGTAATGTTGTCATTCCCTGGGTATTATGGAAAGACCGAGTTGGCCGTTGTCAAGAGTCTTCCTATAGCTGGTATTGATGGCATATTAGGAAATGATATGATTAATAGTGATGGCCAGGAATTATTTCCAATATTGTCAATCAGTAAGTGTCCAGTAGCAGTTACCACTAGAGCTGCAGCAAGAGCTGCAGACTTATTAAATAATAAAGAAGAGTTAAATTTAAGTAGTTTAGAGGTAGACGTAGATGTAGGAAGACCGGGTCTGTAGTAAGTAGTGTAGTAAGTAGTGATAATGTAATTCCCGATTGGGATCGAGCAGCTTTATTGAAGCCCAGAAGAGAGAGTTTAATTTTAATTTAGGTGATACTTCTGACTTGACGAAGCCTCGATTCTGGGTAAAAAGGGGCATATTATATAGGGTGAGTCGTCCCCTGGTTGCTAATGATCCCCAAATGTCCCGTATTGAGCAAATAGTGGTGCCTTCTCAATTTCAGAGACAAATATTAAATTTATCTCATGATGATTCATTCTCTGGTCATTTTGGTGTCTGGAAGACGTTCCGTAGGTTGGCTAAATGTTTTTGGTGGCCAGGAATGAAATCGTCAGTAAAACAATATGTGAAAGAATGTCCAGTGTGCCAAGTGGTAGGTAAACCTAATCAGACAATTGTAAAAGCACCTTTATATCCCATACCAGCTATGGGGAGCCATTTAATGAGCTGGTAGTTGATATAGTAGGCCATATACCTAAAACTAAAACTGGTTTTATCTATTTACTGACTGTGATGGATCGGGCATCACGATTGCCTGAAGCCATTCCCATGAAGAAAGTCCACATCTAAGGCTTGTATTTGACAGTTGGTAATTTTCTTTTCGAGGTATGGGATCCCTCGTAAGAATACAAACTGATTGTGGAACTAATTTTACTAGTAAGGAATTTCGAAGTAAGTGTGCAGATCTAGCCATTCTGCACAATACTAGTGTTCCTTACCATCCAGAGAGTCAGGGATGTGGAAAGATTCCATCAAACTCTTAAATCAATTTTAAGAAGATTTTGTTATGAGCATGGAGAGGAATGGGATAAGGGTCTTCCTTTTGCTCTCTTTGCTCTTAGAAGTCATCCAAATTCATCCACGGGCGTGGCTCCTTTTGAATTAGTCTTTGGACATAAAAATACGGGGCCCTTTAGAAATTTTATATGAAGTTTTGGAATCTGATCAAATAAAGGAGACTAACGTGGGTGAATTTGTTGATAATCTTAGAGGAAAACTTTCTAGCGCCTGGAAGTTTGCTAGAGAAAATTTAGCTAGCTCTCAGGCTGCTCTATGAAGATTAATTATAACAAGAAAACTCGAGCACGGTCGTTTGAGCCTGGGGAATTAGTTTTGGTGTTGGGTACTGATTCGGATAACTTCCTTGAACCAAGGTATGAGGGGCCTTGGAAGGTGTTGAGGAAGTTATCGGATCTTAATTATGAAATAGAAGCTCCCGGGACCAACGAAAGTGTCGAATTTTTTTTTTCAAACATTAACAGACTGAAACCTTATGGTCCCTAGTAAGATTTCTGACTCCATTGGAAACAGGGTATGAAATCGGTTTCTTTGGTGGCAGAGGGTGCTTCCTGATGGGTCTGAGGAAATAATTAATCAAGTACCTTCAGATGCTCTATCCAAGAATGTGCAATGTTTGGATGGGTTAGATGAGCATCTGAAGCATCTTGATCTAAATCAAAGAAGGGAAATGGAAGGCTTAATTCGTTCTTTTTCAGATTTGGTTAGAGATTCTCCCGGATTGACCAGTTTAATTGAACATGATGTGGTAGTAGGAGAAGCTTCACCAATTAAACAAGTCCTTATAGACTAAATCCCACTAAAATGGATATAGTCAATAAGGAAATAGAATATATGCTGAAGCATGATTTAAACAACCTTCTGTTAGTCCTTGGAGCTCCCCTATAGTATTTGGTGAAGAAATCCGATGGACAGTATCGATGTGTGTGGACTATCGTAAAGTTAATACACATACTAAAAATGATTCCTTTCCTCTTCCAAGAATTGACGACTGCATAGACCGCATTGGTTCAGCAAAGTATATTACAAAGTTGGATTTGCTCAAGGGCTACTGGCAAGTTCCTTTGTCAGATCGAGCAAGAGAAATTTCAGCATTTGTCACCCCATTCGGCTTGTATGAATTGCAAGGTCATGCCTTTTGGGATGAGGAATGCTGCTTGTACTTTTCAAAGATTAATGAACCGTGTGGTCTGTGGATTAGAAGGTACCGAGATCTACATAGATGATCTTGTGTCCACAGTAATGATTGGAAAAACTCATTTACTCAGGTTACGTAATGTTTTTGAAGCTCTCCGTGCTGCGGGGTTTAGTCATTAACCTCGCTAAATGCGAATTTGGTAAGGCACAGTTGTGTATCTGGGTCATGAGGTTGGTCTGGGTCATATAGCCCCGAAACAGGCTAATGTCGAGGCTATAACTAATCTAAAGAGACCGTGCAATGTCCGAGAATTCGAAGGGTGCTAGGTATGACGGGATACTATAGGAGGTTCGTTAGGAACTTTTCTGACATTGCTCATCCTTGAATGATCTTTTGCTAAAAATTAGGAAATTTATTTGGACTAGCGAGTGTGAAGAAGCATTCATTAAAATTAGACTATTCTTATGTCTAAACCTATTTTGATTTCTCCGAATTTTCAAGCTCCTTTTATAATTGCTGTTGACGCTAGCGATGTAGGCATTGGAGGCGTTCTCTTTCAAAAGGGTGAGGACGAGGAGTGTACCAATATCCTACTACAGCAAAAAGTTGTAACGGCAGAGCGTAAGTATTCAACTATTGAGAAAGAGGCTCTCGCCCTGATGCCGTAACCATATCTCATTTTAAACCATACTTAACTAATCTTTCTTTTCCAGTGGAGGTATGGACGGATCATAATCCGTTAGTGTTTATTGAACGGATGAGAGGGTCTAACCAAAAGGATTTTACGTTGGGCCTTGCAGCTGCAAGAGCTCAAACTTGGTAATTAAACATATTAAAGGATCTGATAATAAGATCCCGGACACCTTGTCTAGGATGTAAAGTGTTAATTTTTGTTTGGTCTTTCCCTGCCTCTTTCGCCCTGCTCGTTTCTCTTTGTGTTCATTTAGAGTGAAAGCAAGTGCTAACTTTATGGTTTGTTAACCAAGCGTTGTTCGGTTTGTTTCGTTTATTTATATGATAATTCTGTTTTTTTTTTGCAGTGTTGTTTTTAGTTTAAGTATTAGGGTAAGAAATATTCAGTTCTATATTAGTAATAGTTTTCTTATTAGCTGATAGGTGGGTCTTTGTGCCATTTATATCTTTAATTTTCAGCAAGAACTTTGGAATTTCAGAACTTTATCATTTTCTGTGATTTAGTACATTTTGTTCTTCGCTTTAGAATTATGTTCGATTAATTTTTTATTTTATTTCCCAGGCTTTGTATTAATTTGACTGTTTATATATTGGTATGTTTTTAATTGAGGTATATTTAATGCCGACCTTTTATTTCAGAATGTGTAATGCACAATTGTGTGTGCTTTATTAGATAATTCTATGCATGTTTACATTAAGGTTATCTTTACTTTTAAGATTGATGCTATTTTAAGATTTAATTGATTCTTTAGGTTGTATAAAAAATTTTACTCTATTTGATTAAAATTTTTTTTGTAGGGGGAGAAAGGTATTAGATTAAAGTAAATTAATAATTTGTTAATTATAATTTGTTAATAGTTGTCCAACCTTTTGATCTTATTTTAGGTTAAGTTTTTTTTTTAACAAGTTAGTATCGTTTATTAGTTCGATGAACTCTGTAAGGGAGTCATATGACTTCGGAGTTTTGCTTTGTTTTTACGCCTTCTCCCCCACCGGTATTAGTGAACCATTGAAGTGCCGTATTAACGATCGTTGTTTTTCTCTCCTATGAGCTGTGTTGACTCGAGTGGAAGGCTTGATCGTAAGGGTGGTGATTCGTGACAGAGTTAGTTCGAGTTCCTCCTCACATCCTGACGCTTCGCCACTTTATTTATGGTCACTTCAACAATTTTGTACGGAGATTTGGATCACGGCATCTTTATTCCTTCGCTGCCTTGTGTGTGGTCGCTGGTGTTTGTCACCCGCGGCATTCATCAGCCACGCCCCTTCCCTCGTTCGTCGGAAGGATTCTGAACGAGTTGGCCCGTATCTACTGAGAACGGCGCAGTTTGTGGCGTGCGAGAACCGTTGACGTCCCGGATTCTCGGAGGCTACCACCCTCGGTGTTCCCGTGGTATTTTGGGTTGCCTGCAGGCATTGCACCTTGACTCGGTTGACCTCTGCATCAGCGTCAGTGAGTTCTTGGAGCTCGTGGAGACAAGTAGGGCGGCTTTCTACAGGTATGAGATGTTTTATAGCTATTTAAGACGATCGTGAATCGCTGAGTACCTGTAGATTTGCACGCCCCTGTTTGCAGTACGGTCTTCTGGACCTGTATGGCCTGAAGAGACAGTCTACTAAGCCTCTGTGGTTGAACCAGTTTGTAAGATTATTTTCATAATTTATTATTTATCTACTTATTATAATTATTCTTAATATAAGTTTTGAGTATAATTTAGTCTGTATGTGTTAGGTTAGGAGTATTATTAAGTTTCCCTCTTATTTTTTCTTCTTGCTTCCTTCTGCCTTACTTATTTCTTAGGTTTAGTTTTGTCTGGCCAGTTATTTGGGAAGGTACCTGCCTGAAGTTTCATATTTATTATTTCCTATTTCTTGGTTTAGGGTTTAATTTAGTTTTTAGGTGATCAAACTTAAGGTGGTCCCTTGTTTTATATATTCATTTTGATTATTATTTTTGCCAACCACTACCTTTTTTTTTTGTGGAAATAAATATGTAACTTTTGTTGAGGTGTTGTTCTTTTGTTCCTAAATTGCTGTGTTGCATTTTTACTGACCGCAAATTCTGAGTAAAGACAAGAACCCTTGAAATTACGGCCGTAAATAAGGTCGTAACAATATATATAATATATATATATATATATATATATATGTGTGTGTGTGTGTGTGTGTGTGTGTGTGTGTGTGTGTATGTGTGTGTGTGTATGTAAATGTACTATATGTATATATTGGAACCAACATGATGATCTTCTTAATATGAAGTGACTTCAGTTTCAGAAGAGATTTACAACTTGGTGTCAATACTGAGGGTAACCCAGTCATTGCTGACAATAGCACCCAACTGAAGTAGCGCCAGAATAAATTTATGATTCATAGTATATATTATTAGTGAGGTAATATTTTCAGTTTGTTCAATGTTAACTTTCCCTGTCTTTTTCTAGATATAGTTATTTGTTATGGCCAATAATTCTTCAGTCTTTCTATACTAGCATCTAGAGATTACGAAATACTTTAAAGATAACTCAAACATAGAAATAATACGGCCTGATAAAAGTAAAAACATTGGCCGAGAAGGGGAAGGGGAACTGAGGGGAATTAATAAAAATAGTATAAATTATGAAAACACATCACCATTTCTTCTTCGATGTCATGTGTGATAAGGCTCAAGAAGAAGAAGAAGAAGAAAAAGACGTGCTTCCCATCCTACGCCAAAACTCTCACTGACCATCAAGAGCTCGAATTCGGGCAAAAGCCTTTGGATGACATGAAACTTTGTACCGATTAAAGCTCCATTAGCAGGATTTAGCCACTGGTCAGGTTGACTCTCGCTCATCGAAGTCTTTCATTTGAATGGTAAATGCTTTCATGCCAGCCGATACTAAATAGCAATTTCACTTGGCCTTTCCTCCGGTCGAGATTAAAGCGGAGGTTCAGTTATTTGTCAAAGTCGAACGAACCACTAATGTAGGAGTTTCACCTTCTATTTGAAGTTACGACTGTATTTTTTTAAAAAAACAAAATTTTGAGTATTTCATGGCAACAAGCACATAATCAATACTGTTATGTGTGTGTGTGAGAGAGAGAGAGAGAGAGAGAGAGAGAGAGAGAGAGACAGACAGACAGACGAGAGAAACCATTATATAAGCTTTACTAGTGTTAAAATATGAACAGGACCTCTACTTCTTCTACGAAATGTAATTACGAAGGGGCCTGTCGCCTAGGTAAGAACCCCAGGGAATTCTAATACCCTTTTCCTTACCGAGTGTTCCCCGTTTACGGAGGTATGTCTGGAGAATTCCCAAAGCCAGAGACATAAATCTCAGGCTTCCGCTGATTCATGTTCCAGCGTTGGGTTCCTGCGGAAGATTTCGAGAAAAGAGAACGAAAAAAGGGAGGGAACATGACGCATAGAATCCTTCGTAATTCACATCGAGCAAATGTTAAAGAAAAAGAAGTGGATGTTCTGTTCCCAGCATTGGTTCCTGCGGAGGATTTCGAGAAAAGAGAATGAAAAAGGTAGGGAACACTGATCGCATAAACATGTCCTTCGTAAATGTTAAAATATGAAGTGTTCCCATACAAAGTGTATACCGCTGTGTTCAGTCTCAAAGGCAGTCGTAATTGGAGAGCAGAACACTGCAATGATCAAGGTTAATTGCTTATTTGCGAGGTAGAGGCTTTATCGGCACCAAGGGCGACCATTTATACAGCCATAATGGTCAGGAAATCTTCGGTGCAGGGATTATCGGTCTTCCTGAGTTTACCAATAAGTGGCAATTTATATAGTATGCATATACATATATATACATATACATAGAATAATATATATATATCTCTATATATATATATATATATATATATATATATATATATATATATATATATATATATATATATATATATATATATATGTATGTATATATATGTGTGATTATATATATATATATATATATATATATATTTATATATATATATATATATATATATATATATAACATACAAATATATATATATATATAGATATATATAATATATATATATATATATTAATATTAAAAAGATGTGCATGGTTTGCAATTTTTGTATACTAAAAGTGAAATTTATCTGTCTAAGATTTCGCTGGTCATCAGACCACAAAAATTCAATCTCCCCGTTGGAACTGAGGGACGTAAAAAAAATCATATCTAGCTGTATCGAGAAGACTGGCACATGTAATTATTTCGGTAAAAATTAGTAACGTAAATTAAGGTGTAACGATTTAAGAAGTGAGGCATTTTTCCAGAGTGATCTCACTTTCAGTGACAGGGTAACGGGTCTTTTTCATATGACCAGAAAAAATTTCCCTTTAAGTTTCTTCACTTGTCACGATGTAATACGTTAGTCCCAAAAATCAGAAGACAAAATCCTTTCACGTCTAATGTTTTATAGCTAGGCCTTCCTTTAAATACTGGGAAAGGAATAGAGGTAGGAATTGATATAACAAAATGCATGCTAAAATGTTTAAACGAATACTGTTCACGTAAAGATCTTAAAAAATCCCTAGTTGTGATGTATAATAGTAAAGAAAAATAAACGATGTCCGCATGCAGCATGGAAAAGGAAAAACGTAAAGGAAATAAAATAACATAAATTGTTTTTAAGATAAATTGTGTCTTTTTACTATTCTCGTGTCATCTATCTTTTCCATTTTATGGAGTAAGGTCCTTTAATAATAAAATATTTTCTTTGGATTGTAAGTCCTTAACTTCAAGGCCAGGGCTTGTCAGCCGTAACCTTATACTGTGCTGCATAGGGGTTGTAATTTTTAAAGGGTGTTATACCGAACAACAATAAATTTCAAATCACAACTCGCACAAAGTATTGTACATTTCAAGAACCGGTCTTAAATGCTTGTGTTAGGAATTAAAGGAACATTTATCGCGTATAATTATAAACATCAATAAAGGAAAGTGGCTAATACAAAGGAACATAGGTAAAAGAGGGTAACAGCATTTTCATGAACTAAATGTTGACACGAGAGGCAAATTTAGGAGTAAATTTTACGAAAATTGTAAATTTGATTAGTAAAATAACAAACATACTTCCTGCAAAAGTAAGAAAGGCCAGGGATTGTTTCTAATATGTCATGAGGCAGCATCAGCATCAACAGCTTGAGTTCAAATGTTTCAGGTTAAAAGTTATCTACGAGAATGAAAGAAACTTTATCATAGTGAAGAGTAATTATACGAATGCTTAATAATAAAAAGCCGATGTCATACAAAATGATACAAAAAACATGCTCGAAACTGTATTCGGAAATATTTGGGTAAAGAATAACCTTAGCTCAGTGGTTGAATCTCTCTCTCTCTCTCTCTCTCTCTCTCTCTCTCTCTCTCTCTCTCTCTCTCTCTCTCTCTCTAAGTGAATGCTGATATTTTTTTTCATAAAAGTGAAATTTTTAAAATCGTGTTTCTGTCTACTAACTGCCATGAAATTGTCCCCTCCTAGAAAAAAAAAAAATAATTTCAAAGATTTTACTTCAGCCTACAGTTAGCTAACTTCGCTTATATAATGGATAATCAGTGAGGAAGGCTTTTATACAATCTCACTGGAACTTTCCGTAAGGTATAAATAGAGTGGAAAAAGCTACGTGGGAGAAGAAAATTATACCCAGCTCCAGGATCCATACAGAGACTCTCTGAATGGATCCTGACCCAGCTGAACGATACGTCTCCTCTCGTCAATATCTTTTTAGGCAAAGCCATCCTTGTTTATATAACAAGCACTACACACGCGTCCTTTTTTCGGTGCAAGAAATATGAGTCAACCTTTCACTGAATTTCTCATTCATCATTAAGAAATACATTCAGTTCAGGATACCGTGCATGACTGACTGTTCTTAAAGTTTGTATATAAAACTATTACACGAAAAAATGTACGTATAACTTTAATCTAGTAATAATATTTCGAGTGATGTATATCTTTTGTTTCCATAGTCACCCTTTAGAACCAGAATTTTTTCCTTGAAGTAACACGTATCAGCAAACAGATTTACAGACTAAACAATAGTCGTTTGCCTGGGAATCCAAATACGAAAAAACTCCCACCTCAAGCAAACTCGGAAAGCACTACGAAACGCCTAACGAAGTCGCCACACCGTAACTTTTCAAATGCAAATAAAAAGAGCGATCCTAGCATTCGCATCTCAAATTCGAATACCGAGTTTTGGCAGAAAGATTGCGCACCTGCGGAATAACTCTTTCAAAAGTCACCAAATAAGGCTGTATTAAATTTATAAGAAGCGATCACTTTACTTTGCAATGCATGTACGGGAGTTTTGCCTGTGATTTCATTACTGTTTTGAACTAGAAAATTATACAAAAGTTTTTGTATTTATATCATTTATAATCAAGTCAGTAATTTTCTAGTCAGTGACCTAGCGTGCAAAACCTATATATTCCATTTCGATCGAGCTCCTTTTTCTCGTACAATAATATTGTTTCCTACACCGAACTGAGAAGCCGAAAATTACAGGACGAGGCTGCATTTTCAGCATCGGTGGACGATTTATCCTAAACATCACAAAGTCGCTCCTGTCGAAACGATTTCATGGACCACGTCCTATTGAGGACCTGTCACAAACCAGCGCACCAGCAGTAAAGGTGGGAAGACGCTGAGGGGGTTGTATCCATGAATAAGTCGAGTCTCATCGAAATTCGGTTAACTCGGGGATAGTTTTTGGCATTTTAATCAGACGATAAATAAGGTATGCTTGTCGTTGTGAGTTCAGGCCTGTCCACAATACGAAACATTATTTGCAAACGGAATTTGCAAACTTTGTTTACATACAATGTTTCCTAGTGTGGACAGGCCTTTACGGAAACAACACACACCACAAAGGAGAGGAGAGAGAGAGAGAGAGATTGAGAGGAGAGAGAGAGAGAGAGAGAGGAGAGAGAGAGATTGTAAATATCAGCAGAGATAATGTGTAAAGGCCTATTAAGTTATTCTACGTAGAATCAAGGAAATGGTAGCTTTATCAAGTGAAGTGTTTGGCAATGGACTTATAAAGGGAGACTCAAAAACTCCTGCATCATCCGTCAGAAAAATAACCTGAATCAATTATATGTAAATAAAACATAAGTCAAAGTTCTAAAACGATTCTGCAAAACGTTAATTGTTTTTTTCTAGCATATGGTCACACCAAACATCGAATACATTTGCTGCGTATTTTTTTTTTTTCAGTAATTGGACATTCACCCATTAACCTTACGTAAACAAAATTTGATGGATACACATACGATGAGTATTTTATATGCAGATTTAATGCATAATTGTTGTGACAAAGCCCTTCAATATATATTCGTAGCTTGTAGCTTGATGATACTGAAATATGTATTTTGCTGCTTTTCAGTGGTAACTTTAATTGTTTTATTTTTACATTTTATCCAGTCTCTCACAGGAAGTACTTCAATGCATTAAGAGAAAAGTGGCTTGTAATATGAAAACACACATTTTTAAAAAAAATGAAAACATGACTAAAGTAGGTATTCCTTACATCGTGGAATAAAAACTGTTTTAGATGCACCTCCAGCAAAACTCGGAAAGCACTAACGAAAGCATTAAGGGGAAAACGCTAACGAAGTTGCCACACCGTACTTTTCAAATGCAAATAGAAGAGCGATCCGAGCATTCGCCTCTACAGTTTGAATACTGAGTTTCGGCAGAAAGATGC
>NC_061093.1:52885684-52893184 GCF_015104395.2 Macrobrachium nipponense | reverse complement strand
GGGGTGGGGGGGGGTAGAGTGTGGGAGACGGGTGTAGTCTATGTCGGGGAGTTTTTTGTTTTTAAAAAGAATTTTATTCGGAGGGCTTTTTTTTTTTTTTTTCAAAGAAGAATGTTTTTTTTTAATTACCGAGATCTTTTTCAATTTTGCCGAAACTTACCTAGAAACTGATTTTTCTTCTCACTTTTCTCTATATATTGGAGCAGTATATTTGCCAAAGTGGTAATTTCTACAACATTTTGGAGGGGAATCACATCTCCGCTCTGTCAGAAATACCAATGAAATTATATTACTTTCCCTTCGAATCCAGTTGAGCAGATGATATTGAATAAGACGACATTAGCGCGTAACCTAGTAACTCTATAACTCATACGAAATCACATCATAATCAATAATTAAGAAAGATGTCATGTCCCTACAGTTCACTTCCAGGATATCTAATTTATCATTCATATTGCATTTCCTTGATAACTAATTGAAGGCTTTTAGCATCGGCAGTATACTGTGGATGGAATGAGAAGTTATTTCCATAATTGCATTGAGCTTTTTAAATCAACTGAAGTTCTCTTTAAGTATCCAATAAAAACCTTTTGAACAAAAAAATCCATCAACTAACTTTGAGTAAAAGTCTCCGTTTTATGATCTCGCGCATGCGCATACATTCACGTGCGTCCATGCGTGTTTTCTCTTTAGATCGCCTTTTTACCAGTCGGTTTCTGTTTTAAAATATAGCATCACATATCGCAAAAGTAAAACCATAAAAAAATACTGTGATAAAGAGGAAGAATTCTACCGTTATTAACTTTATCATCACCTTACTTTATTACGTCATTTCCTGATAAAGCCAATTATCGCGGTCATATTTTAGAAATCAGTCAAGCTTTGGAAATGTATTAACCGTGGATGATTTCATGCATATTTCTCATATAATGTGCATGACGCTTCGTAACTGGATCATTTATACAAAATGCATTAAGAAATCAACTAAAAGAGCATCATTCTCCCCGACGACTCTTTGTTCCACGTGATCAAACCTTTCCCCTTTCACTGCCGAGGTGTAATGTTCCCTTAAGTGCTAATGCGTTTCCTTTTATTCAGCTAACGTCGGTACTTTCATTTCCCAAATGGACTCCAAAACTGAGATTCGAGTGGATGAAGCGTTTGGAGGTCAAGGCCATGTAGGAAGTTTAGTAATCACCTGAGGTCTCATTGCGCTAGTAGACCCGATAATGATCTCAGGGATAGTAGGCGTTTTCTCGTCTTGCGCAGAACACGAATATGTAAATCAGTGCCTGTATTTTTGTTTCTCTATTCAAAGTTTTTAGAATTATGGTGAATTAACATTCTAATAACATGTAATTTATCATAATTAAAAAAAATTGAAATGCACAAACAAAAACAAAAATATATCTTGGCCTCGATGGCCATATTTGATGTAGAACTGCCCACTATGATGAAATGATAGTGGTCAACGCTTCATTGACGCCATTTTGTACTGATAACTTTAGTATAAATATATATATGAATAATACAAAATACAAAATCTGTATCATTGAAATAACATATCTCAAGAAACTACAGTTGGTGTCTTAGTGTTAGCTGCAATACAAATAAAACCCATTGACAATTGGATCTATTGTTAAATATAAAGACAAATTAAACCCTCTTATGGCATCTAATATTGTCTATTTGTATACTTTGTCCTACATGTGGTCTAGGAAAATATATCGGAGCCTCAAGAAGACTTCTTAACGGTCCGAATAGATTGCCATAGGGGGGTGAGTTTGCCTACTGTAGTCAAATTTTCATCTCCTGAATTTTCCCAGCATCGTGACCACCAAAGAAATGCAGAGTCAACATTGAATATAAAAACTTTAAGATCCTTTCAAAAACGTCTTCTCCGCAGCAGCTAGCGGTCTTCGAATCGCTCTTTATAAAGACGATTGTTACGAAACTGAACAACCAAAACTGCCACCACCCCTCTGTACCTGGCGTAAACAACAGAGATGCCTTTGTGTTTTGTTTTTGTTTTTTAGTCACTCGTCTTCATTCCTCTACTGGAAATGGTACTTGAGTTTCGTTAGTGTTCTTTTTAATTTGCTTTATGTATTGTAATTTTATGTTTTTTGGATGAGTAATTATTTCAATTCTATTTTATTATCCTAATTTTGTCAGCTTGAAAATGGGGCTGGTCCCTGAAACGTTGCTTGAATAAACGCCCATATAAAAGATATCTCCATTTAAACCCTTGCCGCTATGTATCCCGTCTGAGGCTTCCCCTTCGGTTGATATATATATATATATATATATATATATATATATATATATATATATATATATATATATATATATATATATGAATGATTGTGTGTGTGTTTATCAATTTTGTATACTAAAAGTGAAATTTTAACTGTCCAAGATTCCCCTGGTCATCAGACCACAAAAATTCAATCTCCCCATTGGAACTGAGGGACGTAAAAAAAAAATCATATCTAGCTGTAAAATTGTAACGTAAATTAAGCTGTAACGATTTAAGAAGTGAGGTATTTTTCCAGAGTGATCTCATTTTCAGTGACAGGGTAAACGGGTCTTTTTCATGACCAGAAAAAAAAAAATCCCTTTTCACTTCTTCACTTGTCACGGCGTAATATGGTTAGTCCCAAAATCATGAGGACAAAGTCCCTTCATATCTAATGTTTTCTAGCTAGGCCTTCCTTCAAATGCTGAGAAAGAAATAGAGGTAGGAGTTTGGATAACAAAATGTATGCTAGAGTGTTAAACGAATACTGTTCAAGTAAAGATCTTAGTTATGATGTATAATAGTAAACCAAAAATAAACGATGTCCACATGCAGCATGGAATAGGAAAACATAAAGAAATTAATAACATCAATTGTGATAAGATAAATTGTGTCTATTTATTCTCGTGTCATCTATCTTTTCCATTTTATGCAGTAAGGCTCCTTTGATAATACTATTTTTTTCTTTAGATTTAATAAAAAGTACTTTCATTTCTTTCTCTCATTCTCTCACTGTTTTACTCTCTTACTAAACTTTGTGATATTTGCATTGTAAGTCTTTAACTTCAAGGCTAGGACTTGTCGTCCGTAACCTTAAAAACTGTGTTGCATTGGGGTTGTATTTTTTTATGGGGTTGTTATAGTGAACAGCAATAAATTTCCAATCACAACTCGCACAACAAGTATTGTGCATTTCAAGAACCGGTCTTAAATGTTTCTGTTAGGAAATAAAAGGAACATTTATCGCGTTTATAATTATCAAACATCAATAAAAAGAAAGTGGCTAAATACAAAGGAACATAGGTAAAGAGGGTAACAGCGTTTTCATGAACTGAAGATGACACGAAGAGGCAAATTTAGGAATAAATTTTACGAAAATGTAAATATTATTAGTAAAATAACAAATATACATCCTGCAAAAGTAAGAAAGGCCATGGATTCGTTCTAATATGTCATGAGGCAGCATCAGCATCAACAGCTTGAGTTCAAATGTTCAGGTTAAAAGGGTAACTGCGAGAATGAAAGAAACTTTATCATAGTGAAGAGTAATTCATACGAATGGTTAATAATAAAACAAAAAAAAAACCATGTCGTGCAACTGATACAAAAACATGCTCGAAACTGTATTCGGAAATATTTGGGTACAAGAATAACCTTCAGTTCAGTGGTTTAATCTCTCTCTCTCTCTCTCTCTCTCTCTCTACACACACACACACACAAACACACACACACATACACACACACACACACACACACACACACACACACACATATATATATATATATATAATATATAAATAATAATATATATATATATCATATAGTATATATGTAATAATATAAAATAATATATATATATATATATATATAAGATATAATATAACATATATATAATATATAATATATATATATATATAGATATATATATATGATATATATATATATATATATATTATGTATATATATATATATATATATATATATTATAATATATATATATATATAATTTTTATCATATTTATAATTGTATATATATATAATATCTATATATACATATACATATATATATATATATATATATATATATTATATTATAATAATATATATACACATACATATATATATATATATATATATATATATATGATTATATATATATATATATATATATATATATATATATAATATATAAAGGAATGCTGATATTTTTTAACAGAAGTGAAATTTTCTTAATTGTGTTTCTGTCTACTAACTGCTATGAAATTGTTCCCTTCTGATAAAAAAAAAAATTATTGCAAAGATTTTACTTCAGACTACAGTTAGGCTAACTTCACTTATACAACGGATAATCAGAGAGGAAGGCTTTATACCATCTCACTGGGAACTTTCCATGAGGTATAAATATAGAGTGGAAAAGATACGTGGGCGAAGAAAAAATGTGGGGTCAGTGACGCCCAGAAAGATGGTTCAACTGATCAAATTAATATTCGGAGTATTTTCCATACGAGCAAGAATTGTAATCCAGTGAACGATACGTCCTCCTCTCGTCAGTATCTTTTAGGCAAAGCCATCCTGTTTATAATAACAAGCACTACTCATGCGTCATTTTTCTGTGTCTTGTTGTTTCAGTTACCTGTAATAATCGTTTGATAGAGCACGTGCAAGAAATATGAGTCAACTGTTCACTGAATTCTTAATCATCATTAAGATATAGCATCAGTTCAGGCTACCGTACACTCGGCAAGGAAACTTAAGATACAGTTTTTTTAAATCTTCGGACATATAGCTATTGTTCAATAATGCCACACCTGGCAACTCTTGAAAGGGGGCGGAGCTTCAAAATTATAGCGTTTGTTGCTTTCTAGATTTCCATCAACTTTACACCATAAAGATTCTGTTGAGGTCCTATAATCATTTATACTTGAATGTAGAAACAGGCTCTATATTATTCGTTAATGTTGGTTTGGTAACGTCAGTTCAGGGTAGAATATCGATCATCCTTTTTAAAAACCTACTGTGAAACCTTATTTATAAATAATGTTTGACACTAAACTTACGTAAAATTCATATGTAATTAAAGACGATCTTAAAACAATGCGAGAAAGGGTTTTTAAAATTTGGGCAGTACTTTGTGGAAATCGTGAGGAACAATACAGTAAAGACTAAAATATTTTTTATGACAATAGAGAGAGAGCGCGCAAGCATAGACCTATCGATAGAGATACTTAATTCATTATATTCGCTTTGAGAGGTTAAGTGATAATATTTTTTCAAATGTTTCAAAAGTGGGGAAAGAGAGAGAGAGAGAGAGAGAGAGCGAGAGAGAGAGAGAGAGAGAGAGAAACTTGAAGATTTTGAAGAAAGAGAGAGAGGAGCGCAAGCATAGGCCTATCTATAGAGATACTTAATTCATTATATTTACTTTGAGAGATTGAGTGATAATATTTTTTCAAATGTGTTTTAAAAGTGGAGAGAGAGAGAGAGAGGAGCAAAATCTGCTCATGTGAAAGCTTAGGCCTATTTATAACTACTTAATTTTCATTATTTTATTTTCTTTTGGGTAGATTGAGTGGTAATAGATATATTTTTAAAGTATGTTTTAGAAGTGGAGAGAGAGAGAGAGAGAGAGAGGAGAGAAGGGGACGAGAGAGAGAGAGACGAGAGAGAGAGAGAGAGAGAATGATAGTACTGGTGACGGACTTGACTTGTGACGGGGTAAAGAAAATATAATGAATTAAGTATCTCTATCGATAGGCCTATGCTTGCGCGATATCTATTACTGCCAAGATCGTGCTGCATTATGCTAGATTAAATTTGAAGGATCATGATATTCAAGTTAATTCTCTAAGAAAATTCATACCCTAATCTTGATTACACTCGACAGTTGCCTTTGAAAATTTTAGACACCGGGTGCTTTCTTGCTTTCTTGACATAGTCTTTACTTTTCTGAAAAATCAGGTTCCGTTCATCCCACAAAATATCCACGAAAAAAGCTGTGATAAGTAAAAATATTTATTACCACAAATAACTCAATATGTATTGCACAGGCAATTAAAGTTTTATATCGTGGGAGATCTTTCAGCCTCGCGGCAAAGAAATGCAGTCGTGTAGGGCTGTAGGTTACTACGAACTGATTTGTAATGGGAGCATATAGCCAGAAAATCTTTGAGCTAACATACTACTAAAACCTTGATTAAGATTTATGTTTAAAGACAGTAGCTTTGTAAAACAGCAACCAGCATTCGATCCATGTCAACGTCAAAGTAATCAAAGTGTGAAATCCGTTACGTTAGCCAGTATCCAGTGACATGCGCTTTCCCGCTTGAAGTTCTAGGGCTCCTCCTCACATCATAGAAAACGTCTTGCGGATGAAACTAGATTTGTTCAACCTACCTTAGCCGTCGCAACATTGAGTGCCATTGACGTCAGCTAACTTTAATTGCTTTGGAATACAAACATAAGTTTGTAAAAACTAAAATCATTGCATTCACCACTTATGATAATGCAATATATCCTCGCTAATGAAGCAAAACGAGTAAATATTGTCTTCATGATGCATAGTACTAAAATCAGAAATTCACATTCAATCTACCAGATCTCTATGAACGAAACCATCTGAGAAATTCCAATTACTTCGGACATATAGTGTGTTTTTAAGTATCTGAACGGTTTTGTTTTGCAGTTTTAACTATATGATATAATTTACAATGTATTTTCATATTCTAGAGTAAATTTAGCGATATTATGTCCTTTCAGTAAAAACAAATCAAATGGGAAATTGGATGAACGAAAGCTAATGAAACTGTGTCTTCAGTTTTCTTGTCGAGTACATGACTGACTGTTCTCAAGTTTGTGAATAAAACATATTACACGAAAATTGTACATAAAACTTTAAATATAGTAATAATATTTCTGAATTACCTATAGCTTTATTTCCAATAGTCCACCCTTTTAGAGCCAGAATTTTTTCTTGAAGTAACACGTAACACCAGACCTCACAGACATAACCATAGTCGTTTGCCTGGGAATCCAAATACGTAAAACTCTCACTTAAAGCACTAACGAAAAGCAAATGAAGTCGCCACACCGTACTTTTCAAATGCAAATAGAAGAGCGATCCGACCATTCGCCTCTCCAGTTTGAATACCGATTGTTTCGGGCAGAAAGATTGCACTCCTGCGGAATAACTCTTCAAAAGTCAACCCAATAAGGAGGTAAGAATTTGTAAGAAGCGATCTCCTTGCTTTGCAATGCATGTACGGGAGTTTTGCCTGTGCTTTCATCTCTCTTTTTAAACTAGAAAATTATACAAAAGTCTTTGTATATATATCATTTGAATCAACTCAGTTATCAAATACTATCTTGGGAAAAATTAATCCCCCTATTCAGATCATTTCCCATTGGCGCTTGACAAAAACAAAAATAAATAAAGCTAGTTGAATTATGTGCATCTAATAACGTATTTTCATTCGGGGAATCAT
>NC_061093.1:52873184-52880684 GCF_015104395.2 Macrobrachium nipponense | reverse complement strand
ATCTACCTTAACAATAATATCAAATCTTGAAAAAACAAACAGGCGCAAAATATAATCATTTTTACTTGATTTAGAACATCCAATAACGAGAAACAGGTGTGTGATAAAAACAGGTCTCCTTTCTGGTGAGGAAAAATAGAATAAGGATGCGGTGGAAATTCCTTACAGACGAGCTCCAGGGCCCTTTGGGGGGAATAGAGTGTGGGAGACGGGTGTATTTCCTATGTCGGGAGTTTTTTTTTTTTAAGAAGAATTTTATTCGGAGGGCATTTTTATTTCAAAAAAGAATGTTTTTTTCAATTACCGAGATCTTCAATTTTGCCGAAACTTACCTAGAAACTGATTTTTCTTCTCACTTTTCTCTATATATTGGAGCAGTATATTTGCCAAAGTGGTAATTTCTACAACATTTTGGAGGGGAATCACATCTCCGCTCTGTCAGAAATACTACTGAAATTATATTACTTCCCTTGAATCCAGTTGAGCAGATGATATTGATAAGACGACGTTAGCGCGTAACCTAGTAACTTTTCATACTACGTAATATATATTCTTTTACATTATGTTATACGAAATCTGAACAAACATTTTAAACATCCTATCTCCTAGCTATCTAGGAATCTGAATAAATGTTGCCAAATTCTTATACATAACATTTTATGCAGTCAAAGAGGGGATATATGCATTTTGAAAGTTGCGTTATATAATATACCTCCCCTCAGCAGATTATTTATCACGCTGTTGAATCTAAAATTTGCAACGAGATAAACAATCATCAACTACACTGTTTTTTGCCACTAATGGTCAGTCTTTGATTTATGATTTTTCATTCTCTGGATAAATGATAATGGATTGTGATTAGACAACACTAAAATTTCTTCATTCCTAAGTCTATTCACATACACTTCAAACTTTTTCAATGCTGTGATAAGGCTAAGTTTCCTTCTCGATTGTCGAGTATACTTTCTGATGTTTTTTTCAGTTTTGAAGACATGAGGCATCCAGGATGGTAGATATCATTTTCATCTTCTTGAAGTAGAACAGCTCCAATGCCAAAGTCAGAAGCATCAACTTGTATCACAAATTTCTTGTTAAAGTCTGGAGCTGTTTCCTGTAGTAGGTGGGGTAGCCTTACGGATACCTTTACATTAGCATTTACTGGAGCAAGAAGGCCTTTCCCAACTTCAAACCCAAGAAACTGCACAGTTGCCTTTCCAAACTTACTCTTCTCTAGGTTGACTGTTAGTCCTGCTTCTTGTAGTTTCTTGAAAACTTTCCTCAAAATCTTCAGATGTTCTTCCCATGTTGTAGAGTAAATCACTATATCATCCAGGTATACACCTACTCCTTCTAACGATCCTAGCAGTTGATCCATCACTTGTTGAAATGTGCAGGTGCATTCATCAGACCAAACGCCAGAACAGTATACTGATACAGTTCAAATGGAGTAAATAAAGCTGACATCAACTTCGCATTCTCATCTAAGGGAATTTGATAATATCCTTTCAAAAAGTCTATCTTGGAAACAAAGTTGGCTTGCCCAATATTATCAAGTAACTGATCTATAAGAGGCAAAGGATAATTGTCAACCCACTGATAGAATTCAGTTTCCTATAATCAGTACACATCCTAAATGAACCATTCGGTTTCTTCACTAACATCAAGGAGAACTGAAGTGACTTGAACTGGGTTCTGGTAATCCATGTTGCAGCAAATACTCAACTTCCTTTCTTCAAAACATCTCGATGATACGGTGATAAGCGATAGGCTCTTTGCTTGAAAGATTTTCCATCTTCTTGAATCTTGATTTCATGCTTGGTCAGATTAGTACGTCTAGGCGCATCTGTAAAATTTCTGGGAAACTTCTGATCCAATTCACTAAAGTCTTCACCTTGTTCAATACTCAGATGTTTTCAGTTTATCGTCCAAATTTTCCAAAATTGAAGAATTATTCATCTTGCTTTCAGCTCCCAATTCGTAGCCATCATCATCTTCTGTAGATAAAGTTGTTTGTGTTATTGACACAGTTTCAGTTTTAGTTTCTGAGAAATAAGGTTTCAAGAGGTTCACATGTATCTTCCTTTGTCTTCTTCGTTCTGGTGTTTCAATTACATAAGTTCTATCACTTATCTTCTGAATTATCTTGTAAGGACCTTGAAATTTGATTTTTATTTAGGGGAAATCTCTTGACAGGTAAGAACACTAACACTTGTTGACCAACACTAAAACTTCTCAGCTTAGCCTTAGCATCATATCTCCTTTTCATTTCTCTTGACTGACTTTCAAATTTTCAAAAGAGAATTTTCTTATCTCTTTCAACCTTTTCCTTAAGTTCTTTACATACTCTCCTTGGCTTTCCTCTTGATTTTTCTCCCCAATTTTCTGCAAAAATCTTCAATGGTCCTCTCACTTCTCTTCCAAAAATCATTTCATTAGGTGAACATCCCATAACTTTCTTGGTAAGCACTCCTAACTTCAAACAACATTTATGGTAAACCAACATCCCATTTCTCTTCCTGACTCAGAACAATACTTTGTCAGCATTCTTTTCAATGTCTGGTGGAACCTTTCTAAGGCACCTTGAATCTCTGGATGATAAGCAGTGGATAACTGTTGTTTCACTCCTAACAAATTCATTACATCCTGGAATAACTTTGAAGTAAAGTTTGTTTCTCTGTAACTTTATACTATTTCTGGTATACCAAACTTGAGAAAAGCTCCACAAGTTTTTCAGCAACTATCTTGGCAGATATGTTTCCAACAGGGATTGCCTCTGGGATATCTTGTCACAGGACACATTAATGTTAACAAATACTCATTTCCTTGCTTTGTCTTCGGCAGAGGCGTTCCAACCATATCTATAATCACTTTGCTAAAGTGTTCTCCTCTAACTTCTATAAGTTGTGGGGGCTTCTTGATGGTTTCATTCGGTTTTCCAGCTATCTGGCGGGTATGACACTCGCGACAGAATCTGCTAATATCTTTGTGAAGTCCAGGCCAGAAAAAATATTTTCATGATCTTCTCCACAGTCTTCCTGATTCCATATGCCCAGACTCATGACTACTGCTACCACTTGCTTCCTCAATGGATATGAAATCAAAATTTGATGATATTCGCCCCATACAGCATCTCCTGGTATATCTGTAGGTCTATACTTCCTCATCAGCAAACCTTCTTTCAGAACAACAACTCTGAAGAACAAATCAGCTAAGGATGCATCCTTCTTCTGCAAGTCCATTAGCTTCTCTCTTGTCCCTAAGACCAACTTCTAGGGTTGAATTCTCAATATCTGCTAGACTTCCTCATCAGCAAACCTTTCTTCAGATAATAGCAGGTAGGAGTTTGTTGCATCTCTTCTCGATCAACAACTCTGAGAACAAATCAGCTAACGATGCATCCTTCTGCAAGTCCATTAGCTTCTCTCTGGTCACTTGACCAGCTTCAAGGGTTGAATTCTCAATATTGAGGTACTCTACATGAAATCAGTATCTTAGGACATGGCAGCTTTGTCAAGCAATCGGTTCATCAATGGACTTATAAACGGACACTGAAAAATATCTACATCATCGTCAGAGAAATAATGAAAGAAATTATTAACCTGAATCAATTATATGTAAATAAAGCATAAGTCAAAGTTTCTAAAACGATTCTGCAAACGTTAATTGTTTTTTTCTAACATATGGTCACACAAACATCGAATACATTTCCTGCGTAATTTTTTTTTTTTTTCAGGAATTGGACAATTCACCCTTTTAACCTCGTAAACAAAACTTAATGGATACACATACGATGAGTATTTTATATGCAGATTTAATGCAGTAATTGTTGTGACAATTATTCAATATATATTCGTAGCTTGTAGCTTGATGATACTGAAAATATGTATTTTGCTGCTTTTCAGTGGTAACTTTTATGGTTTTATTTTTATATATAAAGTCTCTTACAGGGTACTTCAATGTATTTGAGAAAAGTGGCTTGTAATAAGTAAACAAACATTTTTAAAAACGGAAACATGACTAAGATATGTATACCTTACACCGTGGAATAAAAATTACGTTTTAGATGCACAGCAACTCAATCCTTATTATACCGCGAATTCGTAGTCATAACTAAAACCTTTTCTTGCTACATTGCATATTTGAGCAAATCCTGTGAATAAATATTAGTACACTAATTAGAATCCATTGGATATTGGTGATAATGTTGTGTATTTTCCACACACAAATGTCGCCTACGACAGTATGCACGGCTGAGGATGTCTTTGACAGGGAGATTTCCTCAGGCTGTCATTAGGAATGCTTAACGTTATTTTGGTTTTTAATCTAAGCATTCATGCTTTTATGACACAGCGAAACGTCAGTATCACCAAATGAATGTTTCAATTCAACGTGAAATTATATATACCTTCATCTGTCTAAATACCGTCTAGTCTCTATGCAGCTAATCAAAGAAACAAGGGAACAAGGCCGTCTAATTTCAATTTTTACTTAACGTCGAATCATATGTGTTGTGGCAAGAAGTGTAAACACTGGACAGACTAAACTAAACCATGGAATCACCACTGATATGTTTTTTTCTGGTGGGGTGGTGGGGGGGGGGGGGAGGGGGGGGGGGGGGACTAGTTTTGCGCTACCAACTAGATCAGAAAATCTAAATGCATGAGCTTGGGGATATAAAGTCCAGCTTTTATAATAAAAAAATGTGCAAAAACTAGAGCAAAGCTAAGATAATTGTTTCATTACCCCCAGACTTAATTATTGCTCGTTGATCCAAATGACTACATTAAGGGAGAAATATGCATTTTGACAAATGAGGAAGAAAATAATTGTCGTAATTTCATTTGGGTAATATTTGTGAGTAACCTACAGCCTTCGTACTAACGTATTTGGTGAAATTACGATTCCTGTTTTCATGTTTTGAAAGTCCTAGTTTATGTGTGAGATGTCTTAACAGACGTTGATTTTAGCTATGTAACTTCAAGCTTTCTAACGAGGAAAGGGTACTTAGATATACTCAATGATAACATGGTTGTGAGTACATACGTTAGATTTATAAGTAAAATTTATATATTTACTATTGGGTCCCAAGCAGAGTAGTTACGAACAAGATTGCGTTACATTTTAGGCTGGTTTGCACTAAATTGATTCCCTAAATCTAGATCATCCATGACTTCTAACAATAATAAATAGTGCTTGTGTCGTCGTTCAAGTCAAGTCATGAGTTTCAAGTTTCAACAATGGAAGGTCATAATTTGGAGTAATTGAGGATGCGTACACAGCTGTTGTTACACACCACCTCTCTCTCTCTCTCTCTCTCTCTCTCTCTCTCTCTCTCTCTCTCTCTCTCTCTCTCTCTGGTCTTATATCTCGTAGATTTACGTTTCCTTAAAGCTAATTTTGAACCAAGGGAAATTTCCTATGTATCTGTGATAACATGTAGGTAAGCATGTCTGGAATGATTGAGCGCATAGACTATGCTTCATCAAAATTAGGATTTTAGAGAGGACGTGAATCACCTGAGTGTTTGTTGGCGTATAATTTTTTTTTTTTTTTTTTTTTTTTTTTTTTTTTTTTTGCTTAACTGATGAATTCATATGAATAGGTCTTATGAAATTCACAAATCATCCCTTTGTAAAAACTGATTCGCTGTGCTTTTTTTTTAATGGAAGCATTGAACAATGAAAATACTACGTATTAAAGATTTTTCTGCATGGAAAGAGGTAAAAAATTTTAATTTCAATTCACATACCATTTAAGTAAGTTCGGTCCTGTGATACCCCCCAACAAAACAAAAGAAGAAGATATATATATATATATATATATATATATATATATATATATATATATATATATATATATATACATATATATTTCTTTTTTTTTGTAGCACACGACCGAATTACTTAAATGGTATATGTTGTGTGAAATATTTTTCCTCTTTCCATGCATGGAAAATCTTTAATACTTTAATACTTCCGTCAAAACCATTCTGACGCAATCTATGATTTAAAGCTCTGATGTTAAGACGGCAATAATATGCTGGCACCACCAGTGAAAAGACCATTGAATTGATGTGAATGAACCCGTTAACGATTCCAGATGCATTAACAAAAAAAAGCGGAAATCTCAAAAGTTGACAGTTCCCAAAGCTGCTCTAAATTTTGCTCGGGTTCACTAAAACTGAAGGCTCGTTGATCGTGAAATTCTAATCTGAGCCACAAACAATTTCCTTTCCGGACTGAGGGGATTTGGCAACAACAATTCAGCATTAATATTCAGGCTCACGGATGAATTCACAAACGTCCCGGTTTGAATTCCCTGTGGCTTCGTTACGTGGAAGTTTCCTAATCTTTCGAATGGATTGCGACTCTTAAGACTCGTACTTCCTCAGTTCATTTAATAGAAGAACGTTGGTGCAGATTATGTATATATATATATATATAATATATATATATATATATATATATTATATATATATATATATATATAGATATATATATATATATATATATATATATATATATATATATATATATATATATCTATATATATATATATATATATATATATATATATATATATATATATATATATATGTATATATATATATATATATATATATATATATATATATATATATATATATATATATATATATATATATATATATATATACATACATATGTATATATAAATATATGTATATATATATATATATATATATATATATATATATATATATATATATATATATATATATATATACATATATTTATAAATGAACTTCAATATAGTATTTGAATCGCATTTATTTGCCTTCCTTATTTATCACTCATGGAATGATAAATTTATATCTATATGAATATCTTCCGCACACACACACACACACACACACACGTACACAGTCACATATATATGTATATGCATGTGTGTGCGGCGCGCGCGCATGTGCGTATACAGATGCCTGCGTGCGCGGGTGTGTGCCTGGATATTTGCATTAATATCAACAGTTACTTATCTTGCACGACTTATCAAACCAGTCGTCATGTCAGCCATGTAGTGGCGAACTCAGGTACATTATTTATTTTCGAAACATCCTGTATATCTTTTAGAATTATATCCTATGACTGTCAGCTGGGAGGGATCAATGAAATGCAACAGGATACAACTTTCAGCGATAACCTACGAAGGAAACTCGCTGTACAGCTACGTGTGATTCTGATTTGCTTATTCGGTTGTGAGATAAATTTATGTAAGCCTTATACCTTGTGTTTGGATTCTATCTATGCGTGCGTCTGTTCACCTTTGTTCAAAGGGTGCTTAGGCTCTCATGAACTGCTTTGGCAAGTTTATGTGGCACTGATTTCGAAACCAGCGTAACATAGTGGATGGGAGAGGATAAGGAATATACATCACGCGAAGATATTCCATTCATATCTAGTTAAATTAACTAAAAGCGGGAAATATTTAACCTATTAATGAGCGTTTTCGATTTGTTAC
>NC_061093.1:52853781-52872684 GCF_015104395.2 Macrobrachium nipponense | reverse complement strand
ACCACAACTGTTACTGAGGTTCCAACCTTAGTACATTTTAAAAGGGAAAATATATTGGTAGCAATAACCGTGCGGCAAGGCACTGAGGTGACATCTATTTTCTCTCTCGAAGAAGAAGAAGATGAATAAAAGAAGAATAGAAATAGGCCCTCTGAGAATTGAAGGGAGATTAACGAATGAAAAAAAGGAAATTTGCAACATACTGGCAGAACGATATAAGAGAGAATTCACCCCTAGAATAGATAAGAAGATAATTATTATAGAAGTAAGGGACGAAAAATAGTGAATATTAGCTGACATAGAAATTAATGAAGCTGATATTGTGCAGGCAATTTTAATGAAAAAAAATGGAGCTGCTGCAAGGGCCTGATGGAATCCCTGCTATTTAGTTAAAGAAAGTAGTTCATTCTATCGCAAAGCCACTTGCAATTATTATTAAGACAAAGTGTAGATACAGGCAAGATTTATGATGAGGCACAAATTACATATATCACCCCTACTTTCAAAAGTGGATCAAGACTTGAGGCAAGTAATTATAGGCCTGTGAGTCTAACATCACATATTATGAAAGTGTATGAAAGGGTAATGAAGAAAAATATTATGAAACATTTAATAAAAATAATTTGTTTAATATAGAGGACAAACACGGTTTCGTACCCGGAAAAAGTACACAAACCCAACTGTTAGTCCACCGTGAGAACTATTCAAAAATATGAAAAGCGGAAATGAAACAGATGTGGTTTATCTAGACTTTGCAAAAGCTTTTGACAAAGTAGACCATAATATATTAGCAAAGAAAATTAGAAAACACAAAATCGTAGATAAAATAGGAAGATGGTTAAAAGAATTTTTACACAACAAAAAAACAGATAGTTATTGCAAACGATGAGAAATCGGATGAAAACCAAGGTAATATCCGGTGTGCCACAAGGTAGCGGTGTTAGCTGCAATACTGTTTGTTATTATGATTGAAGACATAGACAGTAATGTTAAGGATTCGGTAGTGAGTAGTTTCGCTGATGACACAAGAATAAGTAGAGAAATTACTTGTGATGAAGATAGGAACGCTCTACAAAGAGACCTTAACAAAGTATATGATTGGGCAGAGGAAAATAGGATGTATTTAACTCTGATAAATTTGAATCAATAAATTATGGAGACAGAGAAGGAAAGCTATATGCATATAGGGGACCTAATAATGAGACAATCACAAATAAGGAAGCAGTTAAAGACCTTGGTGTGATGATGAATAGGAACATGTTATGCAATGATCAATAGCAATTCTTTTGGCAAAATGTAAAGCAAAAATGGAATGTTGTTACGGCACTTCAAAACAAGAAAAGCTGAAACACATGATTATGCTTTATAAAAACATATGTTTCGTAGTCCACTTGAATATTGCAATATGATATGGTACCCACTATCAAAAGGATATTGCACAAATAGAGAGTGTACAAAGGTCCTCTACAGCTAGAATAGAAGAAGTTAAGGACCTTGACTACTGGGAAAGACTACAATCATTAAAATTATATAGTTCTAGAAAGGAGAGAGAACGCTACATGATAATTCAGGCATGGAAACAGATAGAAGGAATAACAGAAAATATCATGGAACTAAAAATATCAGAAAAGAGCAAGCAGAGGTAGATTAATAGTGCCCAAAACAATACCAGGGAAAATAAGGAAAGCACACAGGACATTAATCCACTACGCACCAGCATCGATAATGCAGCGTCTATTCAATGCGTTGCCAGCTCATCTGAGGAATATATCAGGAGTGAGCGTAGATGTGTTTAAGAATAAGCTCGACAAATATCTAAACTGCATCCCAAACCATCCAAGATTGGAAGATGAGCAAAACTATACCGGAAGATGTACTAGCAACTCTCTGGTAGACATTAGAGGTGCCTCACACTGAGGGGACCTGGGGCAACCCGAACCTACTGTAAGGACTGTAAGGACTGTAAGGACTCTCTCTCTCTCTCTCTCTCTCTCTCTCTCTCCATATATATATATATATATATATATATATATATATATATATATATATATATATATATATATATATATATATCCTAAGGGATTTAAAGCAGACTCGTGAACTACAAAAATACATTACTTAAGAGCAAAGCATTAACTAAGTAAATCAGGTTCTTAACAAAATGATTAAATGGAAGGTTGAATTCAAAATCCAAATATCTCAGATAACCCTGGGGATTAAACCAAACCCACTCCATCCCTCCTTTACAATAGCCAACTTTAGTTTAGTCATAAAACTAGGAAAAGTCATAGCACAGTCTAGTAACACCACGGAACATCAGTTAAGTTCCAATTTCTAAATAAGTTACCAGATCAGTCCCCCTTTGGTCCAGATCCGCCCATTCAACACAGATTACACACACTTAACCAAAAACACAATTAATTGGCCCTTTGCCGATTTTTGTATTGCTCTCCATTTTGGCTATTTTACTCTTATTATGTAGGGCAGTAGCTAGCACGAACGCAAGCCTGAATTAACACACAAGACACTCCCAGATAAGTATCGTCACTAATTTCGTCAAGTTCATGACGTCATTATACAGATCATTGTTCATGCCCAAGAATCTGCCCCAAACCAGATTCAGAAAGCATATCTGCTTCCACTCGCGCATGGACACAGGACGTGGTCTATTCTGCTTAGGCAGCGACCGTCGACATCGCGCCACCCAAGGAGGTTATGTCAGCACTTCCAAAGTTGAGCTGTTACTTTATGACCACTGTTTCCATGGAGAGTTAAGTTGATGACCTCCACATTCTAAGAATGTCACCGCTCATCACGTCCTCTTAATAAAAAAAAAAAAAAGACAATTCATGGATACAGTTTTCAGTGGTACAAATCATATTCATAATATATATATATATATATATATATATATATATATATATATATATATATATATATATATATATATATATTTATATATATAATCATATATCGCTACAGCTAATCTGAGAGTAGGAAGTAAGCATTGCCCAATTGTTTATGTTTCCATTCGGAGAGCTTTTGCAAAAAGCGTTCGAATGCATCCTCCAATAAATGTCTAACGCAAAAGCGGTCGTTAATCCCCAGCGAATCTCTCTTTCCTATCTCTTGCAGCATTATCTCGGCTAAAGAGGACTTCAAAGACAGCAATCAGGAACTCACATAACTATTGATTTATTTTTATGTCTTTTTTTTCCTTTTTTTTAATATGAAATGAAAATCTACAGAATTTACAGCCCTGTTGAGTGTCTGTGAATAATTTTCCTTCTCTTGGGCATTTTTTTTTTACTTTTAGTTCGTTAAAATCAAGGTACACACCACACATACATATACGCACATACATGTATACTTACAAACACACCCATATTTATACGTATGTGTGTGTGTTTATATATATATATATATAATATATATATATATATATATATATATATTATATATATATATATATGAATATTGTGATTGTGTTATCAATTTTGTATACTAAAAGTGAAATTTTATCTGTCTAAGATTCCCCTGGTCATCAGACCACAAAAATTCAATCGCCCCGTTGGAACTAAGGGACATAAAAAAATCATATCTAGCTGTATCGAGCAAGACTGGCACACGTAATTATTTCAGTGAAAATTGTAACGTAAATTAAGCTGTAACGATTTAAGAAGTGAGGCATTTTTCCAGAGTGATCTCATTTTCAGTGACAGGGTAACGGGTCTTTTTCATATGACCAGAAAAAATTTCCCTTTTACTTTCTTCACTTGTCACGGCGTAATATGTTAGTCCCAAAAATCAGAAGACAAAGTCCTTTCACATCTAATGTTTTCTAGCTAGGCCTTCCTTCAAATGTTGGAAAAGGAATAGAGGTAGGAATTTGGATAACAAAATGGATGCTAAAACAATGTTAAACGAATACTGTTCAAGTAAAGATCTTAAAAAATGCCTAGTTGTGATGTATAATAGTAAAGAAAAAATAAACGATGTCCGCATGCAGCATGGAAAAGGAAAACGTAAAGGAAATAATAGCATTAATTGTGTTAGGATAAATTGTGTCTATTTACTATTCTCGTGTCATCTATCTTTTCTATTTTATGGAGTAAGGTCCTTTAATAATAAAAAATTTTCTTTAGATTTGATAAAAAGTACTTTCATTTCTTTATCTCATTCTCTCACTATATTTCTCTCTTACTAAACGTTGTGATATATGCATAGGGGTTGTATTTTTTTATGGGGTTGTTATAGTGGACAGCAATAAATTTCAAATCACAACTCGCACAAGTATTGTACATTTCAAGAACCGGTCTTAAATGTTTCTGCTAGGAAATAAAAGGAACATTTATCGTAAATGATTATAAACATCAATAAAGAAAGTAGCTAAATACAAAGGAACATAGGTAAAAGAGGGTCACAGCATTTTCATGAACTGAAGATTGACACGAAGAGGCAAATTTAGGAATAAATTTTACGAACAATGTAAATATGATTAGTAAAATACGAAATATACTTCCTGCAAAAGTAAGAAAGGCCATAGATTGTTTCTAATATGTCATGAGACAGCATCAACATCAACAGCTTGATTTCAAATGTTTCAGGTTAAAAGGGTAACTACGAGAATGTAAGAAACTTTATCATAGTGAAGAGTAATTCATACGAATGCTTAATAATAAAAAACTCATGTCATATAACTGATACAAAAACATGCTCGAACTGTATTCGAAAATATTTGGGTATAAGAATAACTTTCAGTTCAGTGGTTTAATCTCTCTCTCTCTCTCTCTCTCTCTCTCTCTCTCTCTCTCTCTCTCTCTCTCTCTCTCTCTCTCTCTCTCCACACACACACATATATATATAAAGGAATGCTGATATTATTTTAACAGAAGTGAAAATTTCTTAATTGTGTTCCTGTCTACTAACTGCCCTGAAATTGTTCCCTTCAGGTAAAAAAAAAAAAAATTTAATTTCAAAGATTTTGCTTCAGACTACAGTTAGGCTAACTCCACTTATACAACGGATAATCAGAGAGGAAGGCTTTATACCATCTCACTGGGAACTTTCCATGAGGTAAAATATAGAGTGAAAGATACTGGGAGAAGAAAATGTGGTCAGTGACGCACAGATAAGATTGGTTCAACTGGTCAAATTAATATTCGGAGTATTTTCCATACGAGCAAGAATTGTATCCAGGTGAACGATACGTCTCCTCTCGTCAGTATCTTTTTAGGCAAAGCCATCCTTGTTTATATAACAAGCACTACTCATGCGTCATTTTTCTGTGTCTTGTTGTTTCAGTTACCTGTAATAATCGTTTGATAGAGCACGTGCAAGAAATATGAGTCAACTGTTCACTGAATTCTTAATCATCATTAAGATATAGCATCAGTTCAGGCTACCGTACACTCGGCAAGGAAACTTAAGATACAGTTTTTTTTAAATCTTCGGACATATAGCTATTGTTCAATAATGCCACACCTGCAACTCTTGAAAGGGGCGGAGCTTCAAATTATAGCGTTTGTTGCTTTCTAGATTTCCATCAACTTTACACCATAAAGATTCTGTTGAGGTCCTATAATCATTTATACTTGAATGTAGAAACAGGCTCTATATTATTCGTTAATGTTGGTTTGGTAACGTCAGTTCAGGGTAGAATATCGATCATCCTTTTTAAAAACCTACTGTGAAACCTTATTTATAAATAATGTTTGACAGTACTTGTGGAAATCGTGAGGAACAATACAGTAAAGACTATAATATTATGACAATAGAGAGAGAGCGCGCAAGCATAGACCTATCGATAGAGATACTTAATTCATTATATTCGCTTGAGAGTTAAGTGATAATATTTTTTTCAAATGTTTCAAAAGTGGGGAAAGAGAGAGAGAGAGAGAGAGAGAGAGAAAGTGGGGAAAGAAACTTTGAAGAGAGAGAGAGAGAGAGAGAGAGAGAGCGCGCAAGCATAGGCCTATCTATAGAGATACTTAATTCATTATATTTACTTTGAGAGATTGAGTGATAATATTTTTTCAAATGTGTTTAAAAGTGGAGAGAGAGAGAGCAGGCAAATCTGCTCATGTGAAAGCTTAGGCCTATTTTATAACTACTTAATTTCATTATATTTTCTTTGGGAGATTGAGTGGTAAAAATATATATTTTTAAATTTTTAAAGTATGTTTTAGAAGTGGAGAGAGAGAGAGAGAGAGAGAGAGGAGAGAGAGAGAGAGAGAGAGAATGATAGTACTGGTGACGGACTTGACTTGTGACGGGGTAAAGGCAGAAGAAAATATAATGAATTAAGTATCTCTATCGATAGGCCTATGCTTGCGCGATATCATATTACTGCCAAGATCGTGCTGCATTATGCTAGATTAAATTTGAAGGATCATAATATTCAAGTTAATTCTCTAAGAAATTCATACCCTAAATCTTGATTACACTCGACAGTTGCCTTTGAAAATTTTAGACACCGGGTGCGGTCATTCTTGCTTTCCTTGACATAGTCTTTACTTTTGAAAATCGGTTCCATCCATCAAATCATCCGAGCTAAAAAGCTGTGATAAGTAAAAATATTTATTACTACACAATAACTCAATATGTATTGCACAGGCAATTAAAGTTTTATATCGTGGGAGATCTTTCAGCCTCGCGGCAAAGAAATGCAGTCGTGTAGGGCTGTAGGTTACTACGAACTGATTTGTAATGGGAGCATATAGCCAGAAAATCTTTGAGCTAACATACTACTAAACCTTGATTAAGATTTATTTTGTTTAAAGACAGTAGCTTTGTAAACAGCAACCAGCATTCGATTCCATGTCAACGTCAAAGTAATCAAAGTGTGAAATCCGTTACGTTAGCCAGTATCCAGTGACATGCGCTTTCCAGCTTGAAGTTCTAGGGCTCCTCCTCACATCATAGAAAGAGCTCTTGCGGATGAAACTAGATTTGTTCAACCTACCTTAGCCGTCGCAACATTGAGTGCCATTGACGTCAGCTAACTTTAATTGCTTTGGAATACAAACATAAGTTTGTAAAAACTAAAATCATTGCATTCACTCACTTATGATAATGCAATATATCCTCGCTAATGAAAGCAAAACGAGTAAATATTTTGTCTTCATGATGCATAGTACTAAAATCAGAAATTCACATTCTATCTACCAGATCTCTATAAACGAAACCATCGGAGAAATTCCAAATTACTTCGGACATATATCGTGTTTTTAAGTATCTGAACGGTTTTGTTTTGCAGTTTTTAACTTATATGATATAATTTACAATGTATTTTCATATTCTAGAGTAAATTTAGCGATATTGTGTCCTTTCAGTAAAACAAATGGGAAATTGGATGAACGAAAGCTAATGAAAACTGTATCTTCAGTTTTCTTGTTGTCGAGTGTACATGACTGACTGTTCTCAAAGTTTGTGTATAAAACATATTACACGAAAAATGTACGTAAAACTTTAAATATAGTAATAATATTTCTGAATTACCTATAGCTTTATTTCCAATAGTCACCCTTTAGAGCCAGAATTTTTCTTGAAGTAACACGTAACACCAGACATCACAGACTAACCATAGTCGTTTGCCTGGGAATCCAAATACGTAAAACTCTCACTTAAAGCACTAACGAAAAGCAAATGAAGTCGCCACACCGTACTTTTCAAATGCAAATAGAAGAGCGATCCGACCATTCGCCTCTCCAGTTTGAATACAGAGTTTCGGCAGAAAGATTGCACTCCTGCGGAATAACTCTTCAAAAGTCAACCCAATAAGGAGGTAAGAATTTGTAAGAAGCGATCTCCTTGCTTTGCAATGCATGTACGGGAGTTTTGCCTGTGCTTTCATCACTGTTTTAAACTAGAAAATTATACAAAAGTCTTTGTATATATATCATTTTGAATCAACTCAGTTATCAAATACTATCTTTGTACATTTCTAGTCAGTGACCTGGCGTGCAAAACCTATAAATGTTTGCATTTCCATCGAGCTACTTTTTCTCGTACAATCATATTGTTTCCTACACCGAACTGAGAAGCCGAAACTTACAGGACGAGGCTGCATTTTCAGCATCGGTGGACGATTTATCCTAAACATCACAAAATCGCCTCCTGTCGAAAAGATTTCAGGGACCACGGTCCTATTTGAGGACCTGTCACAGACCAGCGCACCAGCAGTAAAGGAGGGAAGACGCAGAGGGGGTTGTATCCAGGAATAAAGCGAGTCTCGACGAAATTTACAAGGGATGATATTGGTATGTTTTTATATAGTACTTAGCCCGGGGAGGGTTTTGGCATTTTAATCAGATGATAAATAAGGTATGCTGCCTGTCATTGTGTGTTAAGGCCTGCCCAGACTACGAAACATTATTTGCAAACAGAATTTGTAAACTTTGTTTACATACAATGTTTCCTAGTGTGGCCTTTACGGAAACAACACACAAAGAGAGAGAGAGAGAGAGAGAGAGAGAGAGAGAGAGAGAGAGAGAGAGAGAGAGAGAGAGATCGTAAACATCTGCAGAGATAATCATGGTTGGAAATGGAAAGGATTCAAGTAATGTACATTCATCATAATTTCGTTTAATATTTCTAGAATCCGTAGAGCAGTATAATGATGATTACATTCAAATCCGAAATCCAATTAGTAACTTGGTTGTAATGAGATTATGACCCTGATGTGTCTGATATGCCTAGTTCCATGCTGGTATTGCTCAGTTGAGATAAGCAATGAAACTCGTAGGTAATTGAGATATTCAGATTCATATAATATATATATATTATATATATATATATATATATATATATATATATATATATATATATATATATATATATATATATATATATATATATATATATATATATATATATATATATATATATATATATATATATATATAATATTATAATATTGCTACTTTTAAAATGCATATTTCCCCTCTTTGAAATGTCATGTAGAATTGTGCAACATTTTTTCAGATTCCTAGATAGCTTAGAAATAGGATGTTTTAAATGTGTTTTCAGATTTTGCATTACATATTGTAAAAGAATATATATATAATGTAAAATGTAAAAAGAGAGAGATTTTCTTTGTCCGTTCGAAACTACGAGTGTTTTCCCTTTTATGTCGGCACTGCGAGATTAGAGGGTCTCCGAGAGATCCGTTTGCTTTCCTAATTCTATCAACGCGTTTGATAAGTTAGCTCAAATCTTCATTTATGTTTTGGGAATCTGTCATCGTATGAGATAAGACCTTTCTGCTTCAGTCGATCGAGACGAATACATGTCTCTTTTTTTTTAACAGACTGGTCTTGTACGTGTATGTCTTTGTCAAAGCCACCTGCAGGATTTCACATTTTGTGAGTAAGATTGCGTCAGATTTCGAAGCTTCTAGAAGTATTATTGTCTCAAAACGTTTTGTGTCATCTGCCCTGTCCAGTTTCCGTAATAGAGAGAGTTTCATTATATCCTAGAACTGCGAGGCGTTAACATCTCTCTCTCTCTCTCTCCATCGCATAGCACTTTTGATCTTAAAGTAACATAACGTAAACTGGTCACTCGTAACTTGAGGATTTCATATTTGATATTTCTTAGAGTTTATTTAGTATTATTTAGTGTTTTTTTGTGGAATCTGAACAAACATTGTTTCGTAACGGCGCCTGGGTTTTGGTAAAGTGAAACAAGCTGCAGCAAGAAAGAAAGAAGTTGGTATACCAAGGTAGGGTGTTATATTTTTATTAGTTGTAACTAATAACGGATAGGAACTGTGGTTAGCTAATAACAGTAAGAAACTAATAACTAATAACAGATAGGAACTGTGGTCAACTAATAACTAATAACGGATAGGAACTGTGGTTAACTAATAACTGATAACAGATGGTTGTGAAGGTTTGGTAAAAACTGATGGTTACAATGTTTTGAGTGAAAAAGATTTGCACTTTTGCACATTACGTATTTTTGTGTTTTGTGTTTGTTCCATTGTTTGTGCACTTGTTCATTTTCTTATTGAAGTGTGCCATTTTATTTTATATTTTCATTTGCATTCACAATTGAATTGACTTAATCATTGCACATTTAATTAAATTTAACATTTGTGAATTAATTTGCATTTACTTAGAATTCTTTTCAAGTTTTATTATTGTTTAGCACTTGTGAATTAATTTCAAATTTTCAATTATAGCCTTACACTTTTGAATTTCAATTGAATTAATTTTCTTGAATTTTGTGATAAATTAATTTTGATTTAATTTTACTTAATTTGATTCAAAAATTAATTAAACTTTACTTTGTTTTCAAGTAACAGTAATTTTCCCTGATATTTTGAATTTTACTTATCAATTTTGAATTTAATAATAAATTTTTGTATTTAAAATTTTTATAAGTATTTCATTTTTATACCAGTATATTTGCATTTGATTATATTGATGTTAGGTAGAAACATAGAGTGGTAATTGATCGGCTTTCCTTCAATTTACTTGAAGTGACTTAGAACCAGGGAAGTACTTAGACTTCTGAAATCAGGGAAATACTTAGACTTTTAAAGTTATTGATGGAGTGATGCCCTTTGATTAATTTAATTACTAACAAGATTACCTCAAACCTATTTTGATGAACTTAGTCTAATTTTCTGCAACACTGGTAAGTGTTAAGGGATAACTGTTGCCTTTAGAGTATTCAGTCGTTTAATACCTGTTATGAGGGTTCAGGTATCTGGCTTTTGGTAAGGTAATAATTGATGAATGGTAAACCAGATACTTGGCACTCGTAACAATATATTATATATATATATATATATATATATATATATATATATATATATATATATATATATATATATTATATAAGAATTTTATCTACACAAACATTAAGCTATCAATGTCGTTTACTAGTAATTCGCTCAACTTTCAGAAATACCCCTGAATCATATATTAAATCTAACTCCCATTCTGTGACATTTCCGAAGTACAGTGGATTGGATAGTAAAAACACAAATTTGCAGCTTATTGGATATATATATATATATATATATATATATATATATATATATATATATATTTTTATATATTATATGATACATTAAATATTTAATCTTTAATATCTAATCCACTCTACCTCGGTATTAATATATTTTCTTATACGTTAACCAAAGGGAAATTTTTTAGTCGAAAAGAAATTCCTCATCTCGTGGGCGTGAACCACAGAACCAAAAATTCAGAACGTACATTGAAGCGCTCTAAACCACTCGGATATATATATGTATATATTTTAGGGCTGTTGCCTGGATTGATAAGGCGCCTTATGAGGTAATGTTAGACTTGCGATAATCTTACGCTAAGTCGGTTGGTATTGCACTTCCATCTTCAATGGAGTGTCTTGGGGTTTGTAGATCACTTACGAAGGTCAGGATTATCTTCTTGTTTATGACGACGATGTGTTAAAACTCATGATGATTCGTGAGGAGGTTCTTGTAGAAAACACGAAGTATAAAATATATATATTCTTCTGAAGTTTTACATGGTGAAGATCAGGTATGATTGTACAAGTCTTCTAATAACGATAGCTTGATCGCTTCTGCCAATGATGATGGCTACTTCTGTTCTCTCTACATGATAAAGCTTAGGTAAAAAAAAAGAGAATACAGGTCTTCTAATGACGATAGCTAACTCTGTTCTGCCTGTCTACCATCTCTGTTACAAGTTATGAAGGAACAGACAGTAGTTCGAACATATGAACATACAATCAAATGACATAGTTTCATACGAACATACAATCAAAATGATACACGCTACAGATCGCGTAGGCCGCTTGAGCTATAGGTCACGGTGTTTGTCTCAAGCAGGAAGCTTGGACTAAAGTTTATAAACAATTGAATGACTACAGGTGACGGCATGTTATCTTAGCCTACTTTTATTGTATACGTCATCTTTAGCGTCTCTAGTCTGATCACATTCCTGCAAGCAATCTGGTTGACCTCTTTAGTTTTAGTAACTTAATATAACTGGACTAACATTCCATATATATGTAAACACTTACATTAGCTCGGTCAGCTACCAAAACCAACTACTGAATATTACTCAAACTTGACTTGCATTTGACTTATAGGAGTGTGATACAGACACTATGTGAATATATATATATATAAGTAAATAAAAATTCATTGTGTACATGAATTGATTCAAGTAATAAAATATAAAACAATGATATTGGTAAATAATAGTGATCACGTGATATATAATGATACAGTTTTTTCACTTCATTCTCATTAAGATACATATGCTACAGAAAATACTAATGTACTCTGACAATTGCATAGAATGAAGATTAACATGATAAAAATCATATTTTAACTGATTAAAAATTTCATATATGAATTGATAAAGTTATTAATGTTTATGCTGATTGATTCGTTGATTTTTATGCTAAATGTTATATATCTGATTCATTAATCCATATACTAACTCATATATAACTGCAGATATTGGTAAGATAAAATGGTAACAGATTGATTATAGGCTACCTGATTTGTTTTATACATATATGTATATGGATTCATATAATTATGATTAATATATGTGCACTTTAAATAGTTCCTATTGCGTACACGCAAAGATATATTTGATTCCGTTATGATGATCATTTATATATGATTCCAGTGCGTACACGCAAAAAATATATTTCGATTCTGTTATTTATGATCATTTATATATATAGGATACATGACCGAGGTTATACTACTTCACATTTAACTAGCTTTCGAACAACTTTTCGTCCATTACACAGTTCCAGACAACCACCTATAGCCAAATGAAACGGCCTATTTCAATGGTTAAAACAAGGGGAAAATTTGCCTGGGCGGGTCCAACGTTCTATTTTGCGCTCATACTTATTCTCTGCATCCTAAGCTACACGATTACGTTCGCGATGAAAAAAAACATCCCCAGCACGAGTCCTTCGCCAGCAAAGTAGAGTTGAATATCCTTCGGGTCGTAATTGTCGGAAGTATGTCCCTTTTGTAGTCGATTTCCGACAGTCGCAGGAGCATTCCGCATTAAAACGAGATTAACGACGGGATACGGTGTCGGTCGAAGAAGTCCATGATGGTGCTTATTCCTTTCACATTGTAGGCGGTTGTTACTCGACTGCCGTCGTCCGCAGCGACGAACGATTTTTTTGAAGTTGCGATGTGAAACTCTCGTACTGCAGGATACTGTAACCAGGTTCCATTAATCAGCCTGCAAGTGAAATTATACTTGTCACAAGGGCAAAGTAAATTCAGACGACATCCAAATACAGGGGAGGGGAGAGAGCCATTTAGACCAGACTTAACCCACATGCATTCGCTGATATTTTGGAATTCAAAAGAGTCTGCTGTACAAACTTTTTTTATCCATGGCGCTAAAAATGAGTGAACCTATTCAGGTCTATGAGGACTGTAAAAATATCCATAATTATTAAAAAAAAATAGATATCATTACGAATCTCAAAGAAAATTCGATATTACTGGTAGTAAGTTACTAGACAAAGAAGTGGAAAACGGAGCTATTTGTAAGATTGCCAGGCGACATAAGAGTCAAAGAGAATATTAATCATGATTCTGTATTTCTCTATGCTAACTGAAATTAAGTTGTGATAAAATCTGATCCTATGTGCCCCTAACAAAAGTTTCATATTCAATTTTCTCGCTCGCATCCTCTGAGGTTAATTTTAAAAACTTTATTAATAGGTAGGAGATGCAACGAAAAAACCCAACTATGTAACTAATTTCTAAATAAACTTTGGGTTTTTCAAGAAAAATGTGACATTTTCCCATGAATGTTTTACTTGAATTGTAATAGGCTAATGTTGCAAGTAAATATTTCATATACTATCTTGATACTTCTAAATGTCTATGAGGTTCAGAAAAATTAATTCATTTTGTTGTTATAGAAATTCTATTTGCTTATTTTGTTATTGCGCATACGGATAGACACGTCTGCCTTGCCCATGAGACGTTCGGGCTGAGCATTCCTTTCTCCAGTCAATCTGCTTCGCAAGCGCGAGATGAAGCCTGTGCAAGCAGATATTTGAGGTTAAAGGAATCAATGCTGATACGGCAATGATGGCGTCGTCACTTGGCAGGAGATTGCTCTCAGCCAGCTAAGAGTTACGTTACTTGCTGTAAGAGATACGACTTTAGGATAAATTTTTTGTTTTAATACTCGACCCACATGAGAAGAATGTCTGAAAAAAAAACAGTACAAAATTGAACAATATATTAGTTTCATGTTGGAAATCTGCATGATTATGTTAAATTAAATATTCCTTATTCAAACTAATGAAAAAAAGGTTTCCATACAAATTCTATATATATTATTAGCCCTGTATAAGATTCATATAGGATTATTCCATAGATATACATTTTCACTTCTAGACTTCCTGACTTTAAATCTCTTTTATTTTATTTTATTTATTTATTTATTTATTTATTATTATTTTTTTTTTTTTCATTGACTACGAATATAAATTACCGGGACAGACAATATGTCAGTAGGTTTTGATATGTGTTTGAACTTTTAGCTTATTTGTCATTACTAAAGCGTTAAGTTAGAGTTCAAATCTTTACGCATATATATTTGGATATTTAATTAACCTATGGTTACGTTTTGCTTATTGATTTTATCGTGATTCCTTTTTTATTATAATTTGTAACCCTTCCGACTTCTTACGGAGTGTATTATATTGACTCCACTTGTATCCTTATTTATCTTATTTTTTATATTTATTTATTTATATTTGATAAATTAATGGTTGGCTTGAATATGAGGAAAAGTGTTCTAGCGGCGTACCGTATAAGGCTACTTGCGGCATCAATTCTATAGATACAAGATATAAATGATAAAGGTATTTAAAACCTTGAGAACCGCTATAATCCAGTTCGGATCCAATATCACGAGTTGTAACTCGTAAGACATTGACACTTTCTGATTTATCTCTTATTCTACCAAACCGATTGACTGGGTGATAAAATATATTATTGGTTTTCTTAATCGATAGGAATTCACACGTTATGGAGATTATTATTGATTTACACCACCCGAGTCACAGATTATTGTGTTGAATTCCATATTTACTGATTTAGCACTCATAAATATTCCTAACGCATTCAATTGCGGTGTTTGTTTTTTGGTGCTATTAATTCTATATAACGTGTCAAGGAACTATTGACACTAAGAAGTGTTTATTCCCTCTGTCAGACTCGTAATTCTGTTAATAATTCTACGTATATTCTTTCAAGGATTGATTTGGGACAGGATAGGCTCTTAAACTGACAGGTGTCTTAGTGTATCCCTTGTTTTCATGACACGTGTTACAATTAGTTATGTGCTTTTTATATCTGTAAGCATTGTAGGCCAGTAAAACAGTGATTTGGCTTTCTGTGACAGAGTAGGGAACCCTGGATGACGGAATGCAACCAGTTTAGGACGATTGGTATGAAAGAGATTATTACTACTACCTGGTCGTTAGTCACCGCTGTGTTTCTTCGTTTTGTTTTCCTCGTCACGGACCTACATATATACTACATTTGATTACATAATTCTGATACACATACTTTAAATATACTTTTGCTTTAGGGTTTCTGCTCGAAGTGTTTATTGTTTTTGTTTAGCCGCTGACCCTGTTTCCGTCCGAAGTGTTTATTGTTTGCTTATTGCTGCTGACTCTGTTTCCGTTCGAAGTGTTTATTGTTTTGGTTATGTCTGTTGACTCTTGCTTTGTTCAGTTTGTAACAGTTCTGCGCTCCAACCCAGATATTCAATGCTCGCGATCTCTTGGGTTAAGGAATTTTCTTGTTTAGATACGGTTTTAACAATAGGCACGGATGTTTCTATATTTTTTAGTCTAATTAATGGTTCTTTGCAGTATGGTGCGGGATTGCGGGATAATGCGTCAGCTATGATATTTGCTTTCTCAGGTAGATATCTTATCTTGGCTCCAAAGACCTGAATGATCATTTGTCACCGAGTTCCTTTTGGGCTGTGATTAAAGCCTTTGAAAAAACTCGGTAAATGACTCATGGTCAATAAGGATTTTATCAGGATAGCCATAGATTATGAACTTAAAATATACTAGTGAGTTAAAGATACCTAGCCCTTCCTTGCCTATTACTGTATATTTACTTTCAGAGGGCTTTAGTTTACATGAATAAAAAGCTATAGGAAAGAACTGTTTATCATATTGCTGAAGTAGTATCCCTCTTACCCCTTGGTCTGAGGCGTCTGTTGTAATAAAAAAAAAATTCCTTATTTAAATCAGGGATTTTTAAGTTAGGTGAGCTGCATTATTCCGCTTTTAAGATATCGAACGCCTGTTGATGCTTTTTTATAACCATAATAAATCTACGCTGTCATGATATTGAAAGAGTTACATATTTACATACGATTGTAATACCCACTAAAGCGCGAAAGTGCTGTATCCCCCTTTTACGTTAATAGGTACCGGAAAGTTATGAATAGCCGACACCTTACCATGGACTACTTTAAGACCTTGACTAGACACATAAAACCTAGATAAACATGTTCGGTTTTTTAACAACTCACATTTAGATATTTTACTCTGAGATTATTTGTCTTTGTCTCTGTAGCACTAGCTCTAGTTTATGTGAATGTACTTCTAAGGTATTAGAAAAGATTACAAGATCATCCATATAGGCATGTAGGTTATCCCCTCCCTAAAAGTCTCCAAACACTATATTGTAATTGGGGCGCAACGTAAGCCGGAGGCATACGTAAAAATTGATAATGTCCCCTGAGTGTGCTGAAAACGGAGTATGAGGTACAATCACTTAGGTAATGGTATCAGGTAAAAGCTTTTAAGTAAGTCCAAGTTGGTGAAAAAAATTTATTCTAACCTAACAGAGATAAGATGTCGTCGGTACATCGCACTGGAAACTATCGGGAGTCGTTTCCTTGTTTAAGCGACAGAATCTACGCAGATACGCCAAGTCCGATCTTTTATGGCATGACATTTTAGGGAAAAATTATATGGGCTTATTTGATTTCCTAATGGCTCCTATTACTAACATTTTTCAACTGCGTCATTTACCTCTATTTTGAAATTTCAGTGAGAGTCTATACGAAGGTACGTATATAGCTTTATGTTTGTCCTTAGACCGTATTTTGTGTTAAATTACATCCGTTTTTTCCCAGAGATCACTCGCTAGTGGAGAAACTTCCTGGTATTCAGGTAAAAGATAAAAAAAATTTCTGCTGAATCACCTCTGCTTGAATGACTTTACGGATATTACTTTAGATAGATTATCAGAGAGATTCATCTACAACTGGTTGGGCGGGATTAAAAATTAGCAACAATAAAAAAAAAATGCGATATTTATAACTTCCGTATCCACGATATGTATACGTTTGTGGATCACTAGATTTAACTTGTTGCTGCTAGTCAACCATGTCTAGGGCTTTGTTCGCGGAAATCGTTATTATTTCAGAGTGTCCGGGGAAGGATTAAAATTTCCTTTCCCAGCAAAGTCTTTTTTTACACGCACTAAGACATTCGAGGTGAACATGCTTCTCGAGATTTTGCGTGCAAAGTGCGACTGCGGTTGTGGGAGAATTCTGTTGGGTCATTTGAACAATGTTACGATTTATGAGACAAAATGTATATGTTCCTTTAATATAAGTTATTATTTGATTAACTGTCTCATTTTTGTTCGAAACGGATTTTAATATGTTTGAAGGTTTTATAGGATTTTCCTTTTGATAAACACGCCTTATTTTGCAGGATGTAAGATAATATTTTGTATACCCCTAGATGGATCTTATAATTACACTAGATACAGATCAATGTTTTTTTATAACTATAGAGGATCTGTAAACGCTCGCTTATCCGGACTTCTCATTAGGGAAGTTCGAACAACAGACGGTGAGTCCGTAAATACAGATATTACGTGTACTAAAAGGATAAAACAAGATATTCTAACCTTTTTACGGCGCGTACAGTTTTGGGCTAATCCACCAGTATTTATATAACTTAATGTATTAAATAAACGAGAACTACTCTGATTACTTAATACAGTCGTGTGATTCATAGGAAAAATCCTTTTTAATTCAAAAAAGATATTGGCATGTAAGGTCCAACATCGCTTTTCCCCACCTTTGCCTGCCGAGAGTCGCTTATTGTGTGGAATTTGCTATGCTTTGAACACTTCGGCAGTTTTGACTGACCTTGACCGCTGACTAGGTAACCCAGTAACCGAGTTTGCTTGTTTGATTCTGAAAGGGCTACTGTTTCTATTTCTTTTTTGTAATAATTAGGATCCTTCTCTTTATTACCATCGGCAACGTATTGTGTGTTTTTAGCATTATGTACATGGAATACTTTGAAACTACAGTAATAAATGCAATAAACCCAAAAACATGCTGTGGATGAGATAGCGTGGATGATATCCTAACATTTTGGGATAATAGGTGGGGCAATTTTAATGAATTCCTCTCGAAATTAAACACATTAGTGCCCAGCATCAATTTAAAGTTGAATGGGAAACAGACAACAAAATTCCTTTTCTTGATGTTTTAATAATCAGAGATACGACAGAATACAAATGTACCATTATACAGAAAACCAACGTTCTCACTTTCATACATTCACTACTTTAGCTATCACGACATTACTATCAAGATAGGTGTAGTTAGT
The DNA here is from genome assembly GCF_015104395.2 of Macrobrachium nipponense. NCBI lineage: Eukaryota > Metazoa > Arthropoda > Malacostraca > Decapoda > Palaemonidae > Macrobrachium > Macrobrachium nipponense. The sequence goes on along the minus strand of NC_061093.1, from coordinate 52,853,994 downwards.
AACTTTTTCTTAAGAGCCTTATGAATTTGTTCCCCAGAATTCCTGGAAAAAGAATTTGAACTAATTCGCAAGCAACTTTCGTCTTTAAAATATCCTGACCATATAATTGAGAAAGCAATTCAACAAAGCAAACGCAATTTTCTACCGACCCCCTAAAGACAAGACCAGAGATACACCCAACAATAAAATAATAATTCCCCACCTGGACACGAT
>NC_061093.1:52846281-52851281 GCF_015104395.2 Macrobrachium nipponense | reverse complement strand
TATGTGTATATATATTTCTATATATATATATATATATATATAATATATATATATATATATATATATATATATATTATATATTTATATATATATATATGTACCTATATATATATGTATATATATATATATATATATATATATATAATATATATATATATATATATATACATATATAGATGCTAATAATAAATGCTAAAGGCTGGATCATCCTTCTAATTTCCTGAATACTCGACGTCTATTGAGGAAGTTGCTAAGAGTTCGTTTTAATTGTACAACTTTTCCCTTAACTTTTTACATTTAGGGAGGAAATAGCAAACAATACTAATCCGACAAAATTAATGAGGAAATATAAAGAAAGAATATAAATATTTTTGTCCCGGGGGGGTTCTGGTAGAAGGCGTGATTTGTATACTGGCACAGGACAGACCAAAAAAAGCTTGTGTATTAATTCGATTAATAAGAGTAATTAATATTCAACACCTTATCCATCTTCGATGTGGTGGATCCATGCATATATCACAAACCTCTGACAACTCTCGGTTCAGTATACCTATGGCAAGATGAAACTAGATATCTATCATGGTAATTAGACACGACACCCTGACAGGATGTCTTAAGTATTAATCAAATACCACAGGATGTCTGGTGTCATGCTCAAGACATCGCGACGAGAGTTTCTCTCTCTCTCTCTCTCTCTCTCAATTTATCTGAAATTCTTTACCATTGTAAAGGTCCTTTGTTATCATTAGTCTGAAACGTTTTTCCTTTCTTAGTCAAATCTTTCTGGACGTTGCTGCTTTTGACAATTATATCATAGAAACTGGGTGAAGTGCCAACGGATTCTACACAAGGGACGCAGAATACTGTCTATTTTAAGTTTTGAGAATCAACTTCCGAAATATTTTAAAGAAAACAGTTCCACGGTTTTAAAAGAAATAAGATATTACTGGTACTGGGCACCGAGACACCATGACATCTGAGAGGAATGTGTATACTAACGATCTGAAGAGATTTTACATCACAGATGAAAGGAAATTCATATCCCTTTCAATAGACTTATTGGTCGATGTACCTACGACAACATGTTGAATATTTATTTTCATTGTATTTTTTTGAGAAAACTAAATGTAGGGTGATTGTTTTTAGAAGCTGCTAAATATGTGGATTAGTTATCTTTTTTTTAAAGAAAACAAACTCATATTATCGTACTTTAAACAGTCTTCTTAAGAGATGTAACCAACTCCTGGTTATATTAATGTCTCTCACATCTTATCTCACGTCACTTTCTCCCCTCCAGGCATCCTTGCTTATTTTGCTTTGAACATAGCTGGCAGGCACCCTTCCTCCTTCATATTTCCCGAGGACACGAAAGCCATATTCAGCAAAGTTTATGGAACAGATATTCGGAGGATAGCGTGAGAGAGCCAGTCACCTCATATCAAGTGGAGGCGCTTAGCAAACAAAGAGGCTTTCGTCTTTGAAATGTGATCTCCGACGTCCTTCAGGGTCTGAGTTCAGGAATAACTGCAACGGCTTGAAGACGATTTGTTAAGACACACATGATACGCGCTTAGTACTCACTATGGTTTACATTGGAGAAGAAAATGTATTATTTCTTATTGCCATCAACCGCTGTTTTCATTACTATAACACCACATGATATACGCTAAGTACTTACCATGGCTTACAGTGAAGATGATAATTTATTATTTTTTTATTACCAACAACCGATATTTTCATTACTATAACACCACTTTAAATATGAAAATACTTTAGTAGTAATAAGGGCCTATTCGAAATAAATAAAAGAAAAATGGTGCTGCTGTGCCATCAACCACTTCCCTCCCTTTAAGCTCATTAATGATGCCACTGATGTGCTAATGAGGAGGGGGCGAATTAATGACGTCATTTGATTTAGGTGTATCAGCATCGTTTAAATTTTCTCTAGATTAAAGCTTAGATAACTTCCACACTTCTTTTCAGAGATATTTAACAGTGATCTTTTTTGACTCATGACCCCCAACGCCCTTTTTTATTTGATTTTGCTCTATTAACGAAATAATGCACTTGCTTATGCATATTAGGCCATTTTCTTCCATAGCAATTTATACAAAAAATGATTAGAAAAACGATCACTGCCTTTGCTTTTTAGGTCATCTACCTTAACAATAATATAAAATCTTGCATAAACAAACAGGCGCAAATGTAATTATTTATATACTTGATTTAGAACATCCAATATCGAGAAACAGGTGTGTGATAAATAAAGGTCTCCTTTCTGGTGAGGAAAAAATTAAAATTAAATAAGGATGTGGTGGAAATTCCTTATAAAGGAACTTCAGGGCCCTGTTTTTTTTTTTTTTTTTTTTTTTTTTTTTTTTTTTTTTTTTTAGGGGGGGGGGGAGAGGGGGGGATGGGGGGTGGCCGTGTGGGGACGGGTGTAGTCTGATTTAGGAGGCATTTTTTTTTTTAAGAAGAAAGTTTTTTAATTACCGAGATCTTTTCAATTTTGCTGAAACTTACCTTTTCTTTATACATTGTATATTTGCCAAAGTGGTAATTTCTACAACATTTTGAAGGGGAATTACATCTCCGCTCTGTCCTAACCCTGGATGACGGAATGCAACCAGTTTAGGACGATTGGTATGAAAGAGATTATTACTACTACCTGGTCGTTAGTCACCTGCTGTGTTCTTCGGGTTTTCCTCGTCACGGACCTACATATAATACTACATTTGATTACATAATTCTGATACACATACTTTAAATATACTTTTGCTTTAGTTTTCTGCTCGAAGTGTTTATTGTTTTTGTTTAGCCGCTGACCCTGTTTCCGTCCGAAGTGTTTATTGTTTGCTTATTGCTGCTGACTCTGTTTCCGTTCGAAGTGTTTATTGTTTTGGTTATGTCTGTTGACTCTTGCTTTGTTCAGTTTGTAACAGTTCTGCGCTCCAACCCAGATATTCAATGCTCGCGATCTCTTGGGTTAAGGAATTTTCTTGTTTAGATACGGTTTTTTACAATAGGCAACTGAGTTTCTATATTTTTTAGTCTAATTAATGGTTCTTTGCAGTATGGTGCGGGATTGCGGGATAATGCGTCAGCTATGATATTTGCTTTCTCAGGTAGATATCTTATCTTGGCTCCAAAGACCTGAATGATCATTTGTCACCGAGTTCCTTTTGGGCTGTGATTAAAGCCTTTGAAAAAACTCGGTAAATGACTCATGGTCAATAAGGATTTTATCAGGATAGCCATAGATTATGAACTTAAAATATACTAGTGAGTTAAAGATACCTAGCCCTTCCTTGCCTATTACTGTATATTTACTTTCAGAGGGCTTTAGTTTACATGAATAAAAAGCTATAGGAAAGAACTGTTTATCATATTGCTGAAGTAAGTATCCCTCTTACCCCTTGGTCTGAGGCGTCTGTTGTTAATAAAAAAAAAATTCCTTATTTAAATCAGGGATTTTTAGTTAGGTGAGCTGCATTATTCCGCTTTTAAGATATCGAACGCCTGTTGATGCTTTTTAGACCATAATAAATCTACGCCCTGTCATGATTGAAGAGTTACATATTTACATACGATTGTAATACCCACTAAAGCGCGAAAGTGCTGTATCCCCCTTTTACGTTAATAGGTACCGGAAAGTTATGAATAGTCGACACCTTACATGGACTACTTTAAGACCTTGACTAGACACATAAAACCTAGATAAACATGTTCGGTTTTTTAACAACTCACATTTAGATATTTTACTCTGAGATTATTTGTCTTTGTCTCTGTAGCACTAGCTCTAGTTTATGTGAATGTACTTCTAAGGTATTAGAAAAGATTACAAGATCATCCATATAGGCATGTAGGTTATCCCCTAAAAGTCTCCAAACACTATATTGTAATTGGGGGGGGCGCAACGTAAGCCGGAGGCATACGTAAAAATTGATAATGTCCCCCTGAGTGTGCTGAAAACGGAGTATGAGGTCAATCACTTAGGTAATGGTATCAGGTAAAAGCTTAAGTTAAGTCCATGGTGGAAAAAAATTTATTCAACCTAACGAGATAGATGTCGTCGGTACATCGCACTGGAAACTATCGGGAGGTCGTTTCCTTGTTTAAGCGACAGAATCTACGCAGATACGCCAGTTCCGATCTTTTATGGCATGACATTTTAGGGAAAAAGATATAGGGCTTATTTGATTTCCTAATGGCTCCTATTACTAACATTTTTTTTTTCAACTGCGTCATTTACCTCTATTTTGAAATTTCAGTGAGAGTCTATACGAAGGTACGTATATAGCTTTATTGTTTTGTCCCTTAGACGTATTTTTGTGTTAAATTAATTACATCCGTTTTTTCCCACCCAGAGAATCATCGCTAGTGGAGAAACTTCCTGGTATTCAGGTAAAAGATAAAAAAAATTTCTGCTGAATCACCTCTGCTTGAATGACTTTACGGATATTACTTTAGATAGATTATCAGAGAGATTCATCTACAACTGGTTGGGCGGGATTAAAAATTAGCAACAATAAAAAATGCGATATTTATAACTTCCGTATCCACGATATGTATACGTTTGTGGATCACTAGATTTAACTTGTTGCTGCTAGTCAACCATGTCTAGGGCTTTGTTCTCGGAAATCGTTATATTTCAGAGTGTCGGGAAGGATTAAAATTTCTTTCCCAGCAAAGTCTTTTACAACGCACTAAGACATTCGAGGGTGCATGCTTCTCGAGATTTTGCGTGCAAAGTGCGACTGCGGTTGTGGGATAATTCTGTTGGGTCATTTGAAAAAACAATGTTACGGATTTATGAGACAAAAATGGTATAGTTTCCTTTATATAAGTTATTATTTGATTAACTGTCTCATTTTTGTTCAACGGATTTTAATATGTTTGAAGGTTTATAGGATTTTCCTTTGATAAACACGCCTTATTTTGCAGGATGTAAGATAATATTTTGTATACCCCCTAGATGGCTCTTATTAATTACACTAGAT
>NC_061093.1:52833781-52836281 GCF_015104395.2 Macrobrachium nipponense | reverse complement strand
AATTTTTACTTAACATCGAATCATTTGTGTTGTGGCAAGAACTGTAACAGTGGACAGACATAAACTACACCATGGAATCACCACTGATATGTTTTTTCTGTGGGGCTTGGGGCTGCGGGGGGGACTTGTTTTACGCTACCAACTAGATCAGAAAATCTAAATGCATGAGCTTGCGTAATATAAAGTCCAGTATTTATAATAAAAACAAAAATTTGCAAAAACTAGAGCAAAGCTAAGATAATGTTTCATTACCCCAGACTTACTTATTGTCCGTTGTTCCAAATTACTACATTAATTGGAAAATAATTGTCGTTATTCATTTGGTGACATTTGTTAGTAACCTACAGCCTTCGTACTAACGTATTTGGTGAAATAACGATTCCTGTTTTCATGTTATGAATGTCCTAGTTCATGTGTGAGATGTTTTTAACAGACGTTGATTTTAGCTATGTAACTTCAGCTTTCTAACGAGCAAAGGGCACTTAGATATACTCAACGATAACAATGGTTGTGAGTACATACGTTAGATTTATAAGCAAAATTTATTTATTTACTATTTGGGTCCAAAGCTGAGTAGTTACTTATACATTTTAGGCTGGTTTGCACTAAATTGATTTCCTTAAATCTAGATCACCCATGACTTTTAACAATCAGCTACTATCAAATAGTACTTGTGTCGTTGTTCAAGTTAAATCAACATGAGTTTCAAGTTTCAACAATGGAAGGTCATAATTTAGACTAATTGAAGATGCGAACTCAGGAGCTGTTACGCACTAGAGCTTCCGCTCCCCACCTCTCTCTCTCTCTCTCTCTCTCTCTCAGGTCTTATATCTCGTAGATTTACGTTTCCCAAAAGCTAATTTTACTCAAGGAAAACTTCCTATGTATCTGTAATAACATATAGATAAGCATGTCTGGGAATATTAATGTTAATATTCATGTTAATGTATTCTGAAAAAGTATCTGGAAGCATTTTATACCACTGTAAAATAACATTGGAATGATTGAGCCTATAGACTATTCTTCATCAAAATTAGGATTTAGAGAGGACGTGAATCAACTGAGTGTTTATTGCCGTATTAATACTTTCATTTATTTATTTATTTTGCTTAATTAATTTATTCTCATGAAATTGTCTTATGAATTTAACAAATCATCCCCTTGGTAAACTGATTCGCTTGTGCTTTTTTTACTGGAATGCACTGAACAATGAAAATACTTCGTATCAAAGATTTATCATGGAATGAGGAAAAAAATTTAACTCATCACATACCATTTAAGTATTCGGTCCTGGGATGCCAAAAGAAAAAAGAAGAAAGAAATATATATATATATATATATATATATATATTTATATATATATATATATGATATATATAATATATATATATATATATATATATCCCATCTCGTCCTCGGTAGCGCAGTAGTGCATTTGCCCGCACGTAGTCATTATATCAGTCATATCACATTACCGTGATTCATATACAAATCTCGAACTACAAATGTCCTTTAATATCTAATTCTCTCTACCTCGGAATTAATATAATAGGATTGGCGATCACCAGGCTCGAACCAGTGACCTCTCAATTCCAGGACTGGCAGTGAAGCCTATGACCACTCCGCCACCGCAAGAGATATAAGCTCATGCCACCTTCACTGCCAGTCCTGGAATTGAGAGGTCGCTGGTTCGAGCCTGGCGATCGCCAATCCTATTTATCGCTTAATAAAATTCCCTTTCTGTTAAACATAATATGAAAATATATTATTCCCGAGGTAGAGAGAATTAGATATTAAAGGACATTTGTAGTTCGAGATTTGTATATGAATCACGGTAATGTGATATGACTGATAATATATATATATATATATATATATATATATATATATATATATATATATATATATATATATATATATTATATATATATACACACATCACGCGAATATACATCACGCGAAGAATATTACATCATATCTAGTTAAATTAACTAAAAGTGCAAAATATTTGATCTATTAATGAGCCGCTTTCGATTTGTTTCTTGGGGTGACTTCTTTCTAAGGATAAATTCCTTAATTTCGATTTCAGTTTTCTTGCTTGAAATATCGGCTTCTTAAATCAATGTATTTGTATTACGTATGTGAATTTAACACTGTAAAGTTAGTAATTAAAGATAATGTCTTGTCTATTAATGCCAATAGCAGTCAAATAAAAAGAGCTTAAGACTGCAAAAAGATTTACGAAGTCGTAATCTGGGGTTTATTTTCGTTTTGCAAGATACTTGTTCCAGCCATATTGCTTTTATTCCTTAATTACTATCTCTCTCTCTCTCTCTCATTTTTTTTTTAGTAAACATATGTTAGTCTTCAACTATCCAGCAAAATGCTGGATGCGTTTTTTTGCACAAGACATACAGTCTTTAAGAGATCCGTGAAAAAAAGTCTACATCGAAAGAAAAATGATACCCTTTAAAAAGTTTAACGAATGATGTTCACTCTG
>NC_061093.1:52830906-52833281 GCF_015104395.2 Macrobrachium nipponense | reverse complement strand
TGTGTGTTTATATATGTGTGTGTATGAATGATTGTGTATGTGTTTATCTGTCTTAGATTCCCCTGGTCATCAGACCACAAAAATTCAATCTCCCCGTTGGAACTGAGGGACGTAAAAAAAATCATATCTAGCTGTATCGAGCAAGAATGGCACATGTAATTATTTCGGTAAAAATTATAACGTAAATTAAGCTGTAACGATTTAAGAAGTGAGGCATTTTTCCAGAGTGATCTCATTTTCAGTGACAGAGAAACGGGTCTTTTTCATATGACCAGGAAAAAAATTCCCTTTTACTTTCTTCACTTGTCACGGCGTAATATGTTAGTCCCAAAAATCAGAAGACAAAGTCCTTCCATATCTAATATTTTCTAGCTAGGCCTTCCTTCAAATGCTGGGAAAGAATAGAGGTAGGAATTTGGATAACAAAATGGATACTAAAATGTTAAACGAATACTGTTCAAGTAAAGATCTTAAAAAATGCTTAATTATGATGTATAATAGTAAAGTAAAAATAAACGATGTCCGCATGCAGCATGAAAAAGGAAAACATAAAGGAAATAATAACATAAATTGTGTTAAGATAAATTGAGTCTTTTTACTATTTTCGTGCCATCTATCTTTTCCATTTTATGGAGTACGGTCCTTTAATAATAACTATTTTCCTTTAGATTGTAAGTCCTTAGCTTCAAGGCTGGGGCTTGTCAGCCGTAACCTTATACTGTGTTGCATAGAGGTTGTAATTTTTTTATGACATTGTTATACTGAACAGTAATAAATTTCAAATCACAAAATTCCCCCTCGGTTAAACATATATGAAAATATATTAATTCCAAGGTAGAGAGAATTAGATATTAAAGGACATTTGTAGTTCGATATATATATATATATATATATATAATATATAATATATATATATATTATATATATATATATATATTATATATATATATATATATATGTATTTTTATACATATATATATATATCTATATATATATATATATATATATAATAATATATATATGTTATATATATAATATATAAATATATATATATCATAGAGTATATATATATATGTATATATATATATTATACTATATATAATATATATATATATATATATGATATATATATATATATCAATATATATATATATAATATATATATATATATATATATATATTATATATATATATATAGTATAATATATATAAATATATGATAATAGATTATTAAATGGACTGAGAAGTACGAGTCTTAAGAGTTCGCAATCCATTTCGAAAGATTAGGAAATTTCCACGTAACGAAGCCAGAGGGAATTCAAACCGGACGTTTGTGAATTCATCCGTGAGCCTGAATATTAATGCTGAATTGTTTGTTGCCAAATCCCCTCAGTCCGGAAAGGAAATTGTTTGTGGCTCAGATATGAATTTCACGATCAACGGGCCTTCAGTTTAGTGAACCGGAACAAAATTTAGAGCAGCTTTGGGAACTGTCAATTTCTGAGAATTCCGCTTTTTTTTATTTTAATGCATCTGGAATCGTTAACGGGTTCGTTCACATCAATTCAATGGCCTTTCACTGCCGGTGAGAGAATGTTATTGCCGTCATAACATCAGAGTTTTAAATCACAGATTGCGTCAAAATGGTTTTGACGAAAGTATTAAAGTACTAAAAGATTTTTCCATTGCATCCGGTCGTGTGCTACAAAAAGAAAAGAAAGAAAGAAATATATATATATATATATATATATATATATATATATTATATATATATATATATACATGTATGTTATATATATATATATATATATATATATATATATATATATTATATATATATATAAGTATTTATATATATATATATATCTTCTTCTTTTTTGGGGGGTATCACAGGACCGAATTACTTAAATGGTATGTGTTGAGTTATAGTTTTTCCACTTTTCATGAATGGAAAATCGATAATACTTAGTATTTTCATTGTTCAATGCATTCCAGTAAAAATAGCACAAGCGAATCAGATTACCAAGGGGATGATTTGTGAATTTCATAAGACCTATTCATGTGAATTCATCAATTAAGGAAAAAAAAATTAATATACAAACAAACATTCAGTTGATTCACGTCCTCTCTAAATCCTAATTTTGATGAAACATAGTCTATACGTTCAATCATTCCAGACATGCTTATCTACATGTTATTACAGATACATTGGAAATTTCCCTTGGGTAAAATTAGCTTTTAGGAAACGTAAGTCTACGAGATATAAGACCAGAGAGAGAGAAAGAGAGAGAGAGAGAGAGAGAGAGAGAGAGAGAAGAGAGAGAGAGAGAGAGAGAGAGTACGCATCCTCAATTACTCTAAATTATGACCTTCCA
>NC_061093.1:52805906-52813406 GCF_015104395.2 Macrobrachium nipponense | reverse complement strand
TGAATGTCCTAGTTCGTGTGTAAATTGTCTTAACAGACGTTGATTTTAGCTATGTACTTCAGCTTTCTAACGAGCAAAGGGCACTTAGATATACTCAACGATAACAATAGTTGTGACTACATACGTTAGATTTATAAGTAAAATTTATTTATTTACTATTTGGGTCCCAAGCAGAGTAGTTACAAACAAGATTGCGTTACATTTTAGGCTAGTTTGCACTAAATTGATTTCGCTAAATCTAGATCATCAATGACTCTTAACAATCAATTACTATCAAATAGTGCTTGTGTCGTCGTTCAAGTCAAGGCAACATGAGTTTCAAGTTCCAACAATGGAAGGTTATAATTTAGAGTAATTGAGGATGCGTACACAGGAGCTGTTACACACCACCTCTCTCTCTCTCTCTCTCTCGTTATATATCTCGTAGATTTACGTTTCCCAAAAGTTAATTTTACTCAAGGAAAACTTCCTATGTATCTGTAATAACATGTAGATAAGCATGTCTGGGAATATTATGTTAATATTCATGTTAATGTATTCCGAAAGTATCTGGAAGCATTTTATACTACTGAAAAACAACATTGGAATGATTGAGCGTATAGACTATTCTTCATCAAAGTTAGGATTTGAGAGAAAGTGAATCAACTGAGTGTTTATTGCCGTATTAATACTTTTATTTATTTATTTATTTTGCTTAATTAATGAATTCACATGAAATTGTCTTATGAATTTAACAAATCATCCCCCATCCCCCTCGGTAAGCTGATTCGCTTGTGTGTGTGTTTTTTTGTAATGAAATGCATTGAACAATGAAAATACTACGTATTAAAGATTTATGATGGAAAGAGGAAAAAATTTTAACTCATCACATACCATTTAAGTAATTCGGTCCTGTGATACCAAAAGAAAAAAGAAGAAGAAAAAAAAATATTATATATATATATATATATACATATATATATTATATATATATATATATATATATATATATATCAATTCAAGCTACAAATGTCCTTTATATCTAAATTCACTTTACCTCCCAAATGATATATTTTCATATATGTACCGAAGAAGGGGAATTTTTTAATGATAATAATTTTCGTCCCCCCATGGGATCGAACCACCGTCCAAGTGGACGGGGACGAAATCAGGACAGTCAGTGACGCTATCCAATCAGCCAACAGAGACGCTATAAGTTCATATCGATTCTGACCTTACAAATCACCCTCGATCTGGATGCTTTCGTAATTAGAATCGATATGGAAACCCGTCTACCATGTTGGCCAATTCGAGCGTTTGACAGCACGTAGCTTTTGTTATGAATAATTATCACATCGAACCGTGATCCATTTATATATCATGGGGGGACGAAATTATTATCAATTAAAAAAATTCCCCTTCGGTACATATCATGAAAATATATCATTTGGGAGGTAAAGTGAATTTAGATATTAAACGACATTTGTAGCTTGAATTGGATATAATAAATGGATCACGGTTCTTCGATGTGATAATTATTCATAACAAAAGGCTACGTGCTGTCAAACGCTCGAATTGGCCAACAGGTAGACGGGGTTCCATATCGATTCTAATTACGAAAGCATCCAGATCGAGGGTGATTTGTAAGGTCAGAATCGATATGAACTTATAGCGTCTCTGTTGGCTGATTGGATAGCGTCACTGACTGTCCTGATTTCGTCCCCGTCCACTTGGACGGTGGTTCGATCCCATGGGGGGACGAAATTATTATCAATTAAAAAAATTCCCCTTCGGTACATATATGAAATCTATCATTTGGGAGGTAAAGTGAATTTAGATATTAAAGGACATTTGTAGCTTGAATTGATATATAAATGGATCACGGTTCGATGTGATAATTATTCATAACAAAAGGCTACGTGCTGTCAAACGCTCGAATTGGCCAACATGGTAGACGGGGTTTCATATCGATTCTAATACGAAAGCATCCAGATCGAGGGTGATTTGTAAGGTCAAAATCGATATGAACTTATAGCGTCTCTGTTGGCTGATTGGATAGCGTCACTGACTGTCCTGATTTCGTCCCCGTCCACTTGGACGGTGGTTCGATCCCATGGGGGGACGAAATTATTATCAATTAAAAAAATTCCCCTTCGGTACATATATGAAAAATATATCATTTGGGAGGTAAAGTGAATTTAGATATTAAAGGACATTTGTAGCTTGAATTGATATATAAATGGATCACGGTTCGATGTGATAATTATTCATAACAAAAGGCTACGTGCTGTCAACGCTCGAATTGGCCAACATGGTAGACGGGGTCCATATCGATTCTAATTACGAAAGCATCCAGATCGAGGGTGATTTGTAAGTAGGCAGAATCGATATGAACTTATAGTCGTCTGTGCTGATTGGATAGCATCACTGACTGTCCTGATTTCGTCCCCGTCCACTTGGACGGTGGTTCGATCCCATGGGGGGACGAAATTATTATCAATTAAAAAAATTCCCCTTCGGTACATATATGAAAAATATATCATTTGGGAGGTAAAGTGAATTTAGATATTAAAGGACATTTGTAGCTTGAATTGATATATAAATGGATCACGGTTCGATGTGATAATTATTCATATATATATATATATATATAATATATATATATATATATATATATATATATATATATTTATATATATTTGGTAGCACACGACCGAATTACTTAAATGGTATATGTTGAGTGAAATATTTTTCCTCTTTTAATGCATGGAAAATCTTTAACTTACTACTATTTCCGTCAAAACCATTTTGACGCAATCTATGATTTAAAGCTCTGATGTCTTGGCGGCAATAACATGCTCTCACCGGCAGTGAAAGGCCATTGAATTGATGTGAATGAACCCGTTAACGATTCCAGATGCATTAAAATAAAAAAAAGCGGAATTCTCAGAAGTTGACAGTTCCCAAAGCTGCTCTAAATCTTGCTCGGGTTCACTAAACTGAAGGCCCGTTGATCGTGAAATTCAAATCTGAGCCACAAACAATTTCCTTTTCCGGACTGAGGGGATTTGGCAACAAACAAATTCAACATTAATATTCAGGCTTACGGATGAATTCACAAACGTTCCGGTTTGAATTCCCTGTGGCTTCGTTGTGTCGAAGTTTCCTAATCTTTCGAAATGGGATTGCGACTTTTAAGACTCGTACTTCCTCAGTCCATTTAATAGAAGAACGTTGGTGCAGATTATATATATATATATATATATATATATATATATATATATATATATATATATATATAATATATATATATATATATATATATATATATATATATATATATATATATATATATATATATATATATATATATATATATATATATATATAATATATATATATATATATTATATATATATTAATTCAGCATAGCATTTGAATCGCTTTTACTTCGTTATCTATCACTCATGGAATGATAAACTACACCTGTATGAATACCTTCCACACACAGAGACATACACAAACACACACGCATATATATGTGTGTGTGTATGCATGTGTGTACGTGCGCGTGTGTGTGTATTTACACATGCCTCTGTGTGCGGGTGTGTGCCCTGGATCATATACTTTAATATCAACAGTTCCTTGTCTTGCACGACTACAAATCAGCCGTCATGCCAAAGCCATGCAGTGGTGAACTCAGGTACATTATTTATTTTCGAAACATCCGTGTAATCTTTTAGAATTATATCCTGCGACTGTCAGCTGATGGGATCAATGAAATGCAACAGGATACAACTTTCAGCGATAACCTACGACGGAAATTCGCAGTACAGCTACGTGTGAATTCTGATTTGCTTATTCGGTTATGAGCTAAATTTGTCTAGAATTCTTGTACATTTAAATTATTTTATAATATTTTTTTTTTTTTTTTTTTTTTTTTTTTTTTTTTTTTTTTTTTTTTTTTTTTTTTTTTTTTTTTTTTTGCTCTATCACAGTCCTCCAATTCGACGGGTGGTATTTATAGTGTGGGGTTCCGGGTTGCATCCTGCCTCCTTAGGAGTCCATCACTTTTCTTACTATGTGTGCCGTTTCTAGGATACACTCTTCTGCATGAGTCCTCGGAGTACTTTTACTTCCAGCCTCTAGTTTTTCTAAGATTCCTTTTTCAGGGATCTTTTGGGGATCGTTGCCTAGTGCTCCTATGATTATGGGTTACGATTTCCACTGGCATATCCCATATCCTTCTTATTTCTATTTTCAGATCTTGATACTTATCATTTTTTATTTTTCCCTCTCTTTCTCTTCAACTCTGGTGTCCCATGGTATTGCAAACATCAATGAGTGACACTTTCTTCTGACTTTGTCAATCAACGTCACGTCTGGTCTATTTGCACGTATCACCCTATCCGTTCTGATACCATAGTCCCAGAGGATCTTTGCCTGATCGGTTTTCTATCACTCCCTCAGGTTGGTGCTCGTACCACTTATTACTGCAAGGTAGCTGATGTTTCTTGCAAAAGCTCCAGTGGAGGGCTTTTGCCACTGAATCATGCCTCTTTTTGTACTGGTTCTGTGCAAGTGCGGGCATTCACTTGCTATGTGGTTTATGGTTTCATTTTTCGTATTGCACTTCCTACATATGGGAGAGATGTTATTTCCGTCTATCGTACTTTGAACATATCTGGTTCTTAGGGTGCCTGATCTTGGTGCCGCTGTTATCATTCCTTCAGTTTCCTTCTTTAGCTCTCCCCTCTGTAGCCACTGCCAATTGTCATTGCTGGCTAGTTCTTTAGTCTGTCTCATGTATTGTCCGTGCATTGGTTTGTTGTGCCAGTCCTCCGTTTCTTTCTGTCTTTCTCTGTCTCTGATATATTTCGGGTCTTCGTCTACTTTTATTAGTCCTTCTTCCATGCACTCTTTAGCCACGTCTTCACTGGTTTTTCAGATATTGCCCCAGTGCTCTGTTTTCGATGTTGACGCAGTCCTCTATACTTAGTAGTCCTCTCCCTCCTTCCTTTCGTGGTATGTATAGTCTGTCCGTATTTGCTCTTGGGTGGTAGTGCTTTGTGTATTGTCTTTGTTTCCTGGTTTTCTGATCTATGCTGCGGAGTTCTGCCTTCGTCCATTCCACTATACCTGCGCTGTATCTGATTACTGGCACTGCCATGTGTTTATGGCTTTTATCATATTTCCAGCGTTGAGTTTTGACTTGAGTATCGCCTTGAGCCTCTGCATATATTCTTTCCTGATCGTATCCTTCATCTCTTGGTGTTTTATATCTCCTCCTTCCATTATTCCCAGGTATTTGTATCCTGTCTCATCTATGTGTTTGATGTTGCTCCCATCTGGTAGCTTTATCCCTTCAGTTCTCGTTACTTTGCCTTTTTGTATGTTGACTAAGGCGCATTTTTCTATTCCAAACTCCATCCTGATCTCCCCAGATACAATCCTTACAGTCTGGATTAGGGTATCTATTTCCTTCATGCTCTTACCATACAGCTTGATGTCGTCCATGAACATCAGATGGTTGATTTTGTTGCCTCTTTTCTTGAGTTGGTACCGGCATCCATCTTCTGTAGTACTTTTGTCATGGGAATCATGGCTACTACGAAGAGTAGTGGGGACAGTGAGTCACCCTGGAAGATCCCTCTCCCTGATATTGACCTCTGCTAGTCCTTTATTCCAGAGCTTGTAAGTATTGTATTCCAGTTGCGCATTGTATTTTTGAGGAAGCTGATGGTATTTTCCTCTGCCCCATATATTTTCAGGCATTCTATTAGCCATGTGTGTGGTATCATGTCGAAGGCTTTCTTATAGTCTATCCATGCCATGCTTAGGTTGGTTTTTTCCTTCTCCTACTTTCTTCATTACCATTTTGTCTTTCAGGAGCTGGTCTTTTGTGCCCTACACTTCCTTCTGCAGCCTTTCTGTTGGTGGGGGATTGGTGTTTGTCTCCTCTAGGTAGTTGTTATAGCCTTTCACTGATGATACCTGTTAGTAACTTCCACATTATATTATTATTATTATTATTATTATTATTATTATTATTATTATTATTATTATTATTATTATTATTATTATTATTATTATTATTATTATTATTATTATTATTTTATTATTATTATCATTATTATTATTATTATTATTATTATTATTATTATTATTATTATTATTATTATTATTATTATTATTATTGTGTATGTAAGAAACAGACCTTCTTTCAAACCATCGGTTTTATTTGAATATAATGGCAGAATGTACAGAAACGATTTTATACAGAATTCTACCTTTAGAAGAATTGAAAGAATTCTGTATAAAACCAGTTTTGTAAATTCTGCCATCATATTCAATAAATTATTATTATTATTATTATTATTATTATTATTATTATTATTATTATTATTATTATTATTATTATTATTATTATTATTATTATTATTATTATAAATCATAAGTACACATGGGACAATAAAAAATGGCCTGTATACTTATCCACGCCGCCAACAATAGATAGGCATTAATTTCGATTATATTATGCTTACTCTTACTGAATTTAGTTTTTCACTCGGTACTAAAATCAACCGATCTCCACCATGACAGTTAAACGCTGGTTATGCAAGGTAGTTTGTCACTAATTTTACATCTGTTTTGTTTGAGTGTTTGTTTGTTTGTATGGTGGTTTTACTTTGCATGGAACCAGTGGTTATTCAGCAACGGGACCAACGGCTTTACGTGACTTCCGAACCACGTCGAGAGTGAACTTCTGTCAGAAAAACACATCTCTCACTCCTCAACGGAATGCCAGAGAATCGAACTCGCGGCCAGAGATGTGGCACGCCAACACCATACCGACCACGCCACTGAGGCACTACATCTGTTTGGATACTTTTGAATATTAAAACAATAAAAGTAACCCAGTTACCCCTAGTTATTGGGAATAACTAACTTCCGGAGGGAATAATGGATGATTATTAAATCATCCGTAACAACCTCCCAGCTGAGTCTCACCTAGACACCTCTCCTGACTATGATTAGGACTTGAGCCTTTTCATGTCAGCATTGTTATATAAATTTTTGCAAACATAATTAAGTGTTTGGAATCAAAAGCAACTCATCTTAATCATGGTAGTTGAGTACACACACATTCACATATACAGACACAAGCTCAGGCACACACAGACACAAACACAAACACACACATATATATATATGATTGGCTAGGTTGTTTTATCTTGCATCAGCCAGGTATTTCAATGTAATAAGTGTAGTACTAGTAGTTCATCTCGGAAATAAAAAAGAAAAACTATAAAACAAATTAAATCAAATTTTTATATACAACACACACACACACACACACACACACACACACACACATATATATATATATACCTATGTGTGTGTGTGTATGTGATTGGCTAGGTTTTTGCTCTTGCATCAGCCTGGTATTTCAATGTAATAAGTGTACTTATTCATTTCGGGAATTTATAAAAAAAAAAAAAAAAAAACTATATAAGAATT
>NC_061093.1:52787087-52805406 GCF_015104395.2 Macrobrachium nipponense | reverse complement strand
TGGTGGTAGTAATAGCAGTAGTAGTATTGTTACCTATAAACTCATGCTATCAAAAATCAACAGTATTATAAGACAATATCAAGACGTTAATCTAATAACAATAAACTACGCGTGTCCGGTTCCACTGTGACATTAAAAATAGCTTGAATATACTCTATATAATTGTGCATTTTTATGACAGATTGTTCTTCACGAGATTCTGAATTTCTTACCATTATTATTATTATTATAAATTATTATTATTATTATTATTATTATTATTATTATTATTATTATTATTATTATTATTATTATTATTATTATTATTATTATTATTATTATTAGTGGTAGCAATAGTAGTAGAAGTATTGTTACCTATAAACTCATGCCATCAAAAATCACAGCATTACAAGACAATATCAAGACGGTAATCTAATAATAAGCTACGGGTGTCCAGTCCACTGTGACATTGACAAAAATACCTTGGTTCATCATTTCATTCGACTTAGCACTATTGCCTTGAATCAATATTACTATTATAGAATGAAAAAACACTTTTTATATCTTAATCTTTCATATTCTTGTATGGGATCAAAATAGATTTTATTTTGATCAACAAGAGTAGTAGAGCGCTGTGTTTTACCATTGAATTTAGCTAACACTGATTTTTTTCTCGTTATAAGCTGATTCGATGATGTTGATGAAAATACATTTATTTTGCAGACAGTATGCAATTCCACTGAGTGGTATATTAATCAACAGAGCTACATAATAATACATTTAGTAATGAAGCACGATGTTTCTATATTTTAGAGTCTACATTTGTTCTGTCAATAAATGCGATAGTTGTGACAGAACACCGCTTTCATATTATCACATGGCACGCATTTATCTGCAATCATCGGTCAGCAACGAAAAGTTTGCAGATATTTACGAGTTATGGAAGACTATCAAATTCCTTCAGGCTTGAGTAAGTGCAGGCGAAGTAAAAACCAAAAGGGTTACGTGATTGCTTTTCATCGCCTTTTGCAGAAGAACGCTTTATGACAAACTTTAGTCATCTCAGTTCTCCGACTTTGTAAAACAAGCTTATTAGGTTATTCAAACATATATATGTTTGTGCGTGTATAATGTTGATAATACATAGTTGTTTAAATTAACTTTTCTGTGGATATACTTATAACTGACTGAATATATATATATATATATATATATATATATATATATATATATATATATATATATATATATATATATATATATATATATATATATATATATATACATATATACATATATATATATTATATAATATATGTCCATAACATATATATTATATATATATATGTTTTTATATAATAATATATATAATATATAATATATTATAATATATATTATATTATATAAGGAATAAGGAACGAATTATTTCATTAATACCCGACTAGCTATACTGACCCATGTGCTATTTACTGCATATACTTGAACATATTAAAGACCATTTCAATAAATAATGTTCTATTACAGCTTTAGCCCCGTAATGTTCAGTAATTATAACGTGATCACATTTACGGAATTATTCCCTTATGAAAGACTTGGTAAGGATATGATTCTTTGGAAATAGATTTAGTTTGGATAGCTTTTCAGGAAATGACAGATCATTCGAGGATAGTTTTATCAGCTGTAAACATATTAATGCTATTTCCGCCAAATTATCCTTTTTCGACGTAATATTCACTACCCCCATTTGAATTACAGAACTCTGGATGCAGTTATTAAAATTTTTAGACAACAAATAAGGCAGTGAAGTTAGTTGTTTACTTTCAACCAGCATTCAGTTTGAACATCAAGGTTTTTATAGCAAAACTAATCATTTCCATTGCAATGATTAAAATTAGTGTTACCCTTTCTCCTGTTATGCAAATAAAATAATTTGAATAATATAATCCAAATATATATCGTAGAGTTATTAACAATGAAGTATCTTTGTAATAAACACAACACCTTTGAAATTGGGATATCATCCTTGAACTAACTACGCAAGAGGCAAGGTGGTTAAAATATTTTACTCATAATGTAAGACAGAAAAGAAAACAAGCTTCTGGCAACACCTCGTTCGTTGATTATTTCTTCACGATCAGTATTTTCCAAAAATTATAATCGCAACGAATGAGACTTATTTCTTTTGAGGAGTTTAGTTCACTAACAACAAGTTTGCTTGTACGGTTACTGCGTAAACGTCAAGTGTTCTGGTGACAATATATCCATGATGCAAGCAACCTTTTGAAAATTCAAAACTGATTAATGATTTACTATGAAACATCCCTCCTGGTAGAGAAAATCAATATAAAATAAAATATTGACTTATTTTCGTTTTTTACTGAATTTTTATTTTTACGGTTTTTAGTATTTTTTTAAGAATGTCTACTTTAAAGGGTTTACAATAACGATATCAAGAACAAAAAAGGATGGCATGGTCTAATTTGTAGACGTGGTACCACGAGAAATAGCATTGGCATCATCTATGTTCTTCTAACTAGGAAGTGTTGGCATATGGCGATTATGTATGCAATGGCTTAAAGGTCTTATCTGCAATTAACTCTTTTAGGAACTTGAAATCAAATCTATCCTAAATATCTACTTTTTCTCTTTTTTTACAAATTTTCATCTAGAGCTCTGATGATTTTTATTAAACAAAAAATCCTTTCCTCTCCATTTTTAAATTTCCTATCTGCTTAGTAATGTCGTTTGAGGGAAGATCATTAAGGAATAAAAGGTCTCCTTAACAACCTCTTTAGGCTCATAAATAATAACTTTTGTGTTTGTGAGTAACTGTAAAATTATCTTGATTATAACTTTATTTCCCCGTAGCTATAAATATACTCCAGATTAAGAAAAAATGCTTCCTGAGATTTTCATTAGTGCTCTTCAAAACTAGGAGAAGAGACAGTATTAGTTTATTTTTTTTTTTTTTAAGTAGTCTGTAAAGCGGTAGAGAAGGCCTGCTTTTCTAAACTGTTCTCGAAAGATTGTCCTTCTACATCAGTGGTCATTTGTTGTATAAAAATGAGAACAGTCACTGATGTCATACAATCTTTCAACATAAGTTATATCTTTCGTTTCACTATATTTGAATTAAATGTGTATCCCTCCACGCTCATGTCTCATAACATGCATCTAATAAACTGTATGAGAACAGATCTTTATGCATGCATGGGTGGAAGTATCTATACCTATTACAGAAATATATTCTAGTAAACTTGCTCTCTGCTGAACACATTCTGGGGGTTTAATCGAACTTGAACACCATTTGACAAAGAAAAGAAATCACTTCTAGGGGCTTTTAAGATTAGCCCTCACGGCAAAGGTAAAAATTTTCACAATTTTCTAAAAGGGTCGCCTTAGTTCTCTCTCTCTCTCTCTCTCTCTCTCTCTCTCTCTCTCTCTCTCTCTCTCTCTCTCTCTCTAAAATACTAAGCTACAAGAAAATATGTAAAAAAATGGGGTTGCACATTTACATCAGTTTTGCAAGATAGGTGATCAGTTCCAAGGAAACGGTCATAGCCACATATACGTTATGTTGTTTCCCACATTTTGAGTAGTCTTGTAACAGTAATTATCTACTTATGCTTCATCACTTGAATAAACAGACCAAGTACAAAATATGGCTAAAAGCCACATAACTGCAACTTTCTCTTGTGAATAACACTTGCTCAGACTTTTCCAAAACGGCCTCTCCAGTACGAGCATAGTATGTCAGAAACCTGACGGCCGTGAAACGAACAGAAATCATTTTCCAAGTCTTGCAGTGTAAATTCTACCTCACCCCACAGAGTCCCAACTCGACCGTAACTAACAATGCAATGTAAACTTTATTGCCTTGGGAATAAAATCGGAATGCTTTGTCTCGTTATTCAACACGTCCCAAAATTCTGGGTTAAAGAACGTTTTTCGAGAATCCTCGGCACGATAACTTTTCCTTCTTTTTTAAAGGAAGACATTATATATTTTCATTTGAACCTAAATAGAATGTATATTTTTATGAGCAAAAAAACCTTATCTTAATTTACAAATAATTTTATTTCATAATTTTATTAAATGTTTCTTAGGATTTGATGCTATATGACACTGAGAAATTATCCAGAAAGCGAGAAAAGTTTAACGAAAACCAAAAAAGGAAGACAGATTAAATATTTTTATTTCAAGCTAAATAGAATTTATATTTATATGACCAAAAAAAATCCATATCTTAATTTACAAACAATTTTATTTCATAATTTTATCAATTTTTTTTTTAGGTTTTAATGATACATGACACTAAAAAATTATCCAGGAAGCGAGAAAAGTTTTAACGAAAGCCAAAAATAGATAAAAGACTATTTTATATTTAGCAGTACTCCGACTGATATCTAAATTCAGTAGCCTTCTATTCTCCTTTATCAGAACTGTTTCCCGCAGTTTACTTTTTTACTTTTTTATCAATAAAAGAGCTCAAGCGTACTTTTCTGGTATTTATATGCATATTCGGTATCATTATTCGAACTTTATAATATTTATAAAGGCACAAACAGCCTATCTTGTCCTGAAACTTCTTTCCGTGATGCTCCGGGCTTATTATATTCCAGAATTGATGTTGATGGTGTTTTGCCAGGGGGTTACTTCAATGCGATTATCATATGATACAAGCTGTAGATTATGTAATACATTTTTGTAGATTGGTCGTTATCAGGGGCTGTAAAAAAGCACTTTCTAGCATATGTCCCTATTTGGTAACATATTCGAAAACATTTTTCCAATATTTAAACTCTTGAAATATTCTTTATGCTGTGAAAATTACATTATTACTTTTTTTTTCACTCCAGACGCGAAAGAGATATTTCTCATACATGTAGAATATCTTTATCTTGGGTCACCCGCACCAAAATAATTTTACTAAAATAAAAAATAAAAAAAAAAATATAGGCTATACTTTAGGAATTATTAATGGGACACAGAAAAGGTTACTTATTACAAAAGCAATAATTATTTGATTTAAAGGCTGGTTTCAAATACCAAAAGCTTAATTGTAATAAGTGAAAATATGTGGTCATAATGATTGGTTCTTAAAAGCATCAAATAACCAGCAAGCCGTTCAATAGGTAATCTCGATGGGTATGACTGAAGAAATGTATCATGTAAACTAAGGTAAGCCGGGTGGGGGTGTCGTGTTAATTGTATTTAAGTTTAATGATTAAATATGATGCAATTAATCGTTAATACCTGCAAACTTTAATTTTAAATAAGGTATCAAGTTAACAGAGAAAAAGATGGTGGGACAGATAAACATTGTTGCACAGGAGGAAAATTGTTTCAAACAAACATATCAAATAATTAACTCTTCCTCGTGTTTAATCATAGAGAGAGAGAGAGAGAGAGAGAGAGAGAGAGAGAGAGAGAGAGAGAGAGAGAGAGAGAGAGAGAGACACCTTACCTTACAAATCTTACATCTTGTTTGGGTTGCCCCAGGTCCTTCAGTGTGAGGCACCTCTAATGTCTACCAGAGTTGCTAGTGCATCTTCCGGTATATTTTTCATCTTCCAATCTTGGATGGTCTGGGATGCAGCTTAGATATTTGTCGAGCTTATTCTGAAACACATCTACTCTCACTCCTGATATAATCCTCAGATGAGCTGGCAACGCATTGAATAGACGCTGCATTATCGATGCTGGTGCGTAGTGGATTAATATTATCCTGTGTGCTTTCCTTATTTTTCCTGGTATAGTTTTGGGCACTCTTAATCTACCTCTGCTTGCTCTTTCTGATATTTTTAGCTCCATGATGTTTTCGGAATTCCTTCTATCTGTTTCCATGCCTGAATTATCATGTAGCGTTCTCTTCTCCTTTCTAGACTATATAATTTTAAGGATTGTAGTCTTTCCCAGTAGTCAAGATCCTTAACTTCTTCTATTCTAGCCGTAAAGGACCTTTGTACACTCTCTATTTGTGCAATATCTTTTTGATAGTGTTGGTACCATATCATATGCAATATTCAAGTGGACTACGAACATACGTTTTATAAAGCATAATCAAGTGTTCAGCTCTTCTTGTTTAGAAGTGCCGTAACAACATTCCCATTTTTGCTTTACATTTTGCCAATAGAATTGCTATTTGATCATTGCATAACATGTTCCCATTCAACATCATACCAAGGTCTTTAACTGCTTCCTTATTTGTGATTGTCTCGTTATTGGGTCCCCTATATGCATATAGCTTTCCTTCTCTATCTCCATAATTTATTGATTCAAATTTATCAGAGTTAAATACCATCCTATTTACCTCTGCCCATTCATATACTTTGTTAAAGTCTCTTTGTAGCGTGTTCCTATCTTCAACAAACGTAATTTCTCTACTTATTCTTGTGTCATCGGCGAAACTACTCACTACCGAGTCCTTAACATTACTGTCTATGTCTGCAATCATAATAACAAACGGCAATGCAGCTAGCACCGTACCTTGTGGCACACCAGATATTACCTTAGCTTCATCCGATTTCTCATCGTTTGCAATAACTATCTGTTTTCTGTTGTGTAAAAATTCTTTTAACCTTCTTCCTACTTTGTCCACTATATTATGATTTCTAATTTTCTTCGCTAATATATTATGATCTACCTTGTCAAAAGCTTTTGCAAAGTCTAGATAAATCACATCTGTTTCTTTTCTGTTTTTCATGTTTTTGTATATGTCCTCACGGTGGACTAACACTTGGGTTTGTGTACTTTTTTTTTTTCCGAGTACGGATCCATGTTGTCCTATATTAAACAAATTATTTTTTTATTAGATGTTTCGTAATATTTTTCTTCGTTACCCTTTCATACACTTTCATGATATGTGATGCTAGACTCACCAGCCTATAATTACTTGCCTCTAGTCTTGATCCACTTTTGTGCTCATCATAAATCTTGCCTGTATCTACACTTTGCCTTAATAATATTGCAAGGGGCTTTACGATAGAATGAACTACTTTCTTTAACAAAATAGCAGGGACACCATCAGGCCCTGCTGCTGCTCCATTTTTAATTTCATTAACAGCCTGTACAATATCGGCTTCATTAATATCTATGTCTGATAAATATTCACTTTTTTCATACCTTATTTCTGTATCATTATCTTTATTATCAATTCTAGGGGTAAATCTCTCTTATATCTTTCTGTCAATATGTTGCATATGTCCTTTTTTTCATTTGTTAATCTCCCTTCAATCTTAGAGGGCCTATTTCTATTCTTCTTTTATTCATCTTTTTTGCATATGAGTACAATAGTTTGGGGTTTTTCTTGATATCTACTAGGGCTTTTTCTTCCAAGACCCGTTTTTTTTATTTCCTTTGGATGTATAATCTTTTGTTCTGCATTTTCTATCTTAATTTTTAATTCCAACACTTTCCAAGTATTCTTTTCTTTGCAAGACCTTTTTTCCTCTTTCTGAGTTTCTGGAACAAAGATCCTTCTGTATCTTGGTATGCATGACTGAGGTTTACTTTTCTTCTTCGGTATATATTTATCCACTATTTTCTCTAATATTTTATATAATATCTCCGTATTACCTGTATATCATCACTTACGAAAATGTTATCCCAATCTTTGTTTAATTCTTCATTTATTTCTGACCATTTTATATTGTTACTGTAGAAATGGTATTTTCCATATCCTTCCCACTTTTTCATCTCTTGCTTATCTCTGTTTTCACTTGCTTTGGAATGGACTGTTAATTCTATGACATTATGGTTTGAAATACTCGCATTATAAACTATTATTTCTTTAATATAATTCACCTCGTTCACAAATACTAGGTCTAAAGTATTTTCCTTTCTTGTTGGCAGGTGATTTATTTGTTGAATGTTGTATTCTAGTAGCATATCCAATAGCTTTTCTAATTGCCTCTTATCTTCTGGACTACTACTACTCTCTTTTTTATTTGTATAAATAAAACCACAATCTCCTATTCGTTCTTTCCAATCTACGTAAGGAAAGTTAAAATCTCCGGATAGGAGAATAGTCCATTCCTTGTGATTTCAACATATATCATCCAATTTTTCTATTATTGTGTCAAACTCTTTAGAGAGAGAGAGAGAGAGAGAGATGGACTACATTAGTTGTAACATCATGTGCAATCAGAGGATAGTCTCCGACCAAAGAAGAAAAATGCTTTGGCATATATTTCTGTCAACTTTCCAACGTTCTGCTAAATATATATATATATATATATATATATATATATATATATATATATATATATATATATATATATATATATATATATATATATATATATATATATATATATATATATATATATATATATATATATATATATATATATATATATATATATATATATATATAGAAGAGAGAGAGAGAGAGAGAGAGAGAGAGAGAGAGAGAGAGAGAGACATACATATACATACATACATATATGTCTGTGTGCGCATTTATGCATTCCATACCATTATTATTGTCGGTACATAAATTTGCTGATATTTTGATAAATTAATATGTTAATAATGACGATGATAAAATGAGGCTCTACAATCCTTTGATGGAAGAACTTAGTTTTAATGTGTCTCTTGTTATTATATTTTAATTTTCTCGTGCTCTGTTTTTCTTCTATTTTACCTTATTTAGGAAACTGATACACAGCCAAGATATATAATTCATCATCGCTCCATGGTAAGCTACTAAATAACAGTGCGTCCGATTTCTTAATATAACTCAGTTTCATCAAGAATTGTGTTTTTAGGAGAAGCAATACAAACATTTCCTTTTAATATTTCAACTAGTTGGTACGTTCTTGACTATATAACGCATTCAGTGCATTCCAGACAATGACGAAAATCGCGTTTACCGGCAACCATTATTATGAAAAAAAAAAATTAAATAACTTTCCCCTAGACAATTATATTTATGATTCATTTGTTAAAGAGACCATAAGCTCATACTTTTTACAATATTATACCAATAAGAATTTTTGACGAAAAATTAATTTGTTCCAATAACCATAAGCTCGTACTTTATTCATTATAATATTATACCAATAAAGAATTTTTTACTAATAATTCATTTCGTGCATGCTGTCTGAGTTGCCTTCTCTTCATCGCATGAATAATTAAACTTATCATTCAAACTTTGACGTGACACAGGTTTAATGGTTAAATATTCAATTTTGATTCTCATGAGATAGCTAACATGGGGATTTGGCGTCGCTTCGTTGACACATGATTGTGAATTCTCTTGATACGTGACAAATTCGTTAACTTATGACAGAAATAGCACCATAAATGTTTAAAAAAACAGTAAATAAAATATATTAGAATTGAGTAAATTATTTGTTTTTAAGAAGTAAGTTTCTTCTCTCTCTCTCTCTCTCTCTCTCTCTCGTCTCTCTCTCTCTCTCTCTCTCTCTCTCTCTCTCTCTCTCTCTCTCTCTATCTCTTTATATATATATATATTATATATAATATATATATATATATATATATATATATATATATATATATATTATATTATATATATATATAATATAATATAGCAATTTACATACTTATATGTGTTAGTGTGTCATTTAAACATATCCTTCATAGTGTTGTAAAATAACCTTTGTAATGGATTACAGTACTCATTAATGAGTACCTCATGTAGGGCATACATGCATATTTTGGTATCCCAGATATATTTTGTTCTTTAATTCATTATTGTTGTCTCAACCTTCTTATACCTCTCTAGTTCAAAAACAGCCAGAAAATCGAGTTTATTAAAATGGATGGCTGTCAGTAATGTAAACTGTTTTTCTTCACTTTATTTAGAATGATTAACATTTAGAATTAAGGAATACCGTCACCACTGCGGTCCCAAGGCCAGCATACATTGGGATAAGGAGCTGTGTAACCTTGTAGAGGTGCAGTGGCTTAAACCTACCATAAGACTGCTTGGGGGTTATGTTGGAACCTCTGTGACCTTTTAGGAAGCAATAGGCTTATGGATGGTACAAATTAACAGCTCTGAGGGCTCACGACAGGCCTAGCAAGCCGGTGAGCTGCTATAAATTGCTCATGAACCGCACGACTTACTTCAGGACAGACCCATTGATCAAAGGATGCCCGGGCACATCCTGACTCGGAATGTTATTGGACATGGACAGGGAAATAAATCTTTGAGATTAGGAACAATTAATCTAAGTACTTTGAGAGGTAAGGAGGAGGAGGAGGTAATCATGATGATGGAGGAAAGAAAAATAGACATTTTGGGGCTGTGTGAAACCCGTTTACCAGGAGAAGGAACAAAATTATTGCATAACAATTACCAATTATTTTACAAAGGTGGAAGAACCGCACGACACGGAGTAGGTTTTATTGTGAGTGAAGAGCTAGCTGGAAAAATTAGTCATCTAGAATTCAAATGTGATAGGATTATTAGCATTTCCTTAAAGTTAGGAACATTTCAAGCCAGCATAATTCAGGTGTATGCACCACAGCAGGGCCGCCCTCAAGAAGAAAAGGAAGAATTCTACAGACATCTACAAGAAGTAAAAGATTCTGTCCCATATGTAGAGAATACATTAATAATTGGAGATATGAATGGACATATTGGGCAAGACAGGACAGGCATAGAGAGCATATTAGGACCATTTAGCATTGGAGACAGAAATAGAGAAGGAGAAAACATAATTGATTTTTGCATACTAAACCAGATGTCCATTATGAACTCTTTCTATAATCATAGAGACAGCCACAAGTGGACGTGGTACCGATGGAACTCGGCTTTAGGAGCATATACTGAAAAATCAATGATTGATATGGCAATAACAAATAACAAAAATATGGTCAGAGATGTAAAAAGCATCCCCTCTGTGTCATTCGATTCAGATCACAGGCTTCTCTTAATTAAATTAAAGATGACAAAACCCAAACCAATTAAAAGCCAAGTGAGAGAAAGATTTATTTTAGAGAATATGAGAGAAGAGGAGTGCTTAGTTAGATATCAAAACGAAATAAGTAGAGCTAAACAAATGCAACAGGATAGCAATGACCCAAATGAAAAATGGAGACACTTTAGAATGGCTGTAGTGGGTGCTGCTAATAATACAGTGCAAAAGAAAAGAGTTCGAGGTATGAGGAAAAAACAAACTGCTTGGTGGACCCCCACACTAAAGGCCGCTGTTGCAAACAAAATGAAACTCTTCAGAAAATGGATGAAAACTTTGAATTTGGAAGATCACAATAACTATAAAGAAGCGTCGAGAGAAACGGAAAGAATAAAAGCTTCAAACAAAAAGAGAAACATGGGAAAGAATAGGAGAAGATCTGGGAAATGATCTCCAAGGTACCAGAAAACTCATATATAGCACTGCCAAAAACTATAGAAAGGGAAGCCAACCACCCTCTTATGTAATCAAAGACCCTATGGATGGGACAATTTTAACCGAACCCCGAGAAATTGAATTAGGATGGAAACATCACTTTGAAACACTACTAAACAACGGAAACAATGACCTTGAAGAGCATGTAGAATTTGATGTGGTTGGGGATGCAGAACCTGCATAACAACTGGAGTTAAAAAATGCTCTCAAGAGGATGAGAAATGGTAAGGCCCCTGGAGTGGATACAATACCTGCAGAGCTCCTTAAAAAACATGGGGGAGGATGGAGTCATCTGGCTACTAGAGCTAATCGACATACTCTGGAATGGGCAAATGCCACCTGAAGACTGGAGAAGAGATCTAATATGCCCAATCTATAAGAAAGGTGACAAGACAAATTGCAGCAATTATAGAGGAATATCCCTAATGTCACATGCTTTTAAAGTATATGAAAGAATACTTGAAACTAGATTGAGAGGATATGTTGAACCAAAGCTGGGTGAATGGCAAAACGGTTTTCGACCAGGAAGAGGGACAACTGATATGATTTTCTCCCTCAAGATGATATTTGAGAAGAGCTGGGAATGGGACAGGGATAGATATATTGCTTTTATAGATCTAGAAAAGGCTTTTGATAGAGTACCAAGAATGAAAATATGGGATGCCCTAAAAAAAAAAAGACCCTTACTATGGAATCCCTGAGAAACTTATAAGAGCAATTTATAACCACCTATCAAAACATCAGATCCAGAGTAAAAAAAACAATCAAGAGAATGAAGACTGGTTTGAAATAAAATCAGGAGTAAGACAGGGCAGCGTCCTTTCGCCACTTCTTTTTATATTGTTCTTAGATAAATGTATGAGGGAACTAGGTGAGGATGAAGCTGCAGATATGACCATCAACCTTATGTATGCAGATGACCATGCAATGATAGCCCTCAGCGCAGAATCTCTCCAAGAAAACGTCAACAACTGGAACGCGATCTTAACAGCTAATGGAATGCGGATCAACAAGAATAAGACAGAGATCATGCACTTATCACGAACACCAAGTAACGTAGATGTAGAATTAGAAGGTCAGACATTGAAACAGTGTAGAAATTTCAAATACTTAGGAGTAGAGTTTAGTGACCAAAACGATTCAAAACTGGAAACAACTACCCGAATACAGAAATTCAGTAACAACCTGTATCTGCTCTACCCACTAATGAAAGACAGAAATATACCTCGCAAAGTGAAAACCATAATATACCTCTCTATTTTAAGACCAATATTGACTTATGGCCATGAATCATGGACATTAACATCAAGAACTAGAAGCCAACTTCAAGCAGCTGAAATGAAAGCCCTAAGACTCATAAAAGGTGTAACAAGACTAGATAGGCTACGAAATGAAGACATTAGAAGAGAACTGGGAGTGGAGGGGATACTAGATTTTGTGGAGAGAGGACAGCTTGATGAGTTTGGACGACACCAAAAGAATGGAGGAGGAGCGGACACCGGAAGGAAAGAGACCGGTAGGAAGACCAAAAATGAGATGGCTACAAAACATAGAGAGAGGAGTAGAGAGGAGAGGCTCTAGTTTGCGGGAAGTTGATGAGATGAGGCTCTATGATGATCGCCAAGAATGGAGACTGTTCCTGAAGCAGGACGACTGACAGGCCTGGAGGCCTACCTGGCGTCTGGTGAGAAAGGTGAGAATACCGTCAGGAATATACGCTGATAAATATTCATGAGTGAGGTTTCAAGAATAGTGAAAATACCTCCTTTACCAAGGTGTTTTCTTTACATGAAACCAGTATAGCATGCCTCTGGAAAATCTTCTTTCCTCCTTTCTTTGAAAGGGAATCTAGATCCCAAAAATGGAGAGCTTATTTGTGAGTCATCCATCTTTCTCATTTTTAACTCTTTCTTTCAGAACTTGAAGTTCTTAAATACGATTCCTCGTCTGAGAAAAGAGAAGAAATGGAGTGTCAATTAGGAAAAGAAGAATGAACGTTCAGTGTGGTATTGGAGAGAGGATCATGAATCATAAGGTAACCACTTAATTAGTAACTGCTATGTTACTCGTTTTAGGAAGATATTATTTTAATGCAATTATTCTTCCATCCAAGTTAGTGATTTCTTCCCTAAGGTGAGCTAGTAATACCTGCAGTTAAAAGCAGCAAGATATTTTTGAATGGTAAAGGAATATATATTTTCAATACTGATTCAGCAGCAGATGACTCAATCAAAGAAAATAGCATTGCTCGCATTATTTAATTTTAACTGCAGAGACTTTATTTTCCTTTGCCAAAAAAAAAAAAAAAATACTATTAGGTAAAATATGTATAAAGTATAAGCGAAAAAATGAGTAAACAAAATTATATGAAAGAGATAGAAACATTTATTGGTTACAGTTTATAAAGGGTGCCCATATCAGAATTCTTTTCGAGTGGCGAAACTCTGCCATGCTTTTTACTTCCATGGATTTTGTGACCTCACGTATCTTCTTCTTCTTTTCATTTTGGTGCTCGAGTTCTATTATGAAAGGGCAAAGCTATCTCTTCTCTTCCACTCCAGTTACTGGTTCGTAAGTTTTTCTCGGTATCGTCGCACCGAGACAATATCCTTCTTGATTTAATTCTTATATAGTTTTTTTATAAATTACCGAAATGAATAAGTACACTTATTACATTGAATACCTGGCTGATGCAAGAGAAAAAACCTAGCTAATCACATACACACACAGACACATAGGTATATATATATATATATATATATATATATATATATATATATATATCTTGTTGATTTAATTCTTGTTATAGTTTTTTATTATATACAAATTTCCGAAATGGAGTACCCGTACTACACTTATTACATTGAAATACCTGGCTGATGCAAAAGAAAACAGCCTAGCCAATATATAGTATATATATATATATATATATATATATATATATATATTATATATATATATATATATATATGTGTGTGTGTGTGTGTGTGTGTGTGTGTGTTGTATATAAATAGCTGATTTAATTTTTGTTATAGTTTTTTTTTTTTTATTTATTTTATTTCCGAGATGAACTACTAGTACTACACTTATTACATTGAAATACCTGGCTGTTGCAAGATAAAACAACTGGTCAATCATATATATATGTCTGTGTGTGTGTATTTGTGTATGTGTGATGCCTGAGCTTGTGTGAATTATGTGAATGTGTGTGTACTCAACTACCATGATTAAGATGAGTTGCTTTTGATTCCAAACACTTAATTATGTTTGCAAAAATTTATATAACAATGCTGACATGAAAAGGCTCAAGTCCTAATCATAGTCAGGAGAGGTGTCTAGGTGAGCCTCAGGTGGGAGGTTGTTACGGATGATTTAATAATCATCCATTATTCCCTCCGGAAGTTAGTTATTCCCAATAACTAGGGTACTGGGTTACTTATTGTTTAATATTCAAAAGTATCAAAACAGATGTAGTGCCTCAGTGGCGTGGTCGGTATGGTGTTGGCGTGCCACATCTCTGGCCGCGAGTTCGATTCTCTGGTATTCCGTTGAGGAGTGAGAGATGTGTATTTCTGACAGAAGTTCACTCTGGGCGTGGTTCGGAAGTCACGTAAAGCCGTTGGTCCTGTTGCTGAATAACCACTGGTTCCATGCAAAGTAAAACCACCATACAAACAAAAAACACACAAACAAAACAGATGTAAAATTAGTGACAAACTACCTTGCATAACCAGCGTTTAGCTGTCATGGTGGAGATCGGTTGATTTTAGTACCCAGTGAAAAACTAAATTCAGTAAGAGCAAGTATAATATAATCGAAATTAATGCCTATCTATTGTTGGCGGCGTGGATAAGTATACAGGCATTTTTTATTGTCCCATGTGGACTTATACTTTATAATAATAATAATAATAATAATAATATAATAATAATAATAATAATAATAATAATAATAATAATAATAATAATAATGATAATAATAATTTATTGAATATGATGGCAGAATTTACAAAACTGTTTTATACAGAATTCTTTCAATTCTTCTAAAGGTAGAATTCTGTATAAAATCGTTTCTGTACATTCTGCCATTATATTCAATAAAACATGTTTGAAAGAAGGTCTGTTTCTTACATACACAATAATAATAATAATAATAATAATAATAATAATAATAATAATATAATAATAATAATAATAATAATAATAATAATAATAATAATAATAATAATAATTTAAGTGACAAGAATTCTAGACATAAATTTAGCTCATAACCGAATAAGCAAATCAGAATTCACACGTAGCTGTACTGCGAATTTCCGTCGAAGGTTATCGCTGAAAGTTGTATCCTGTTGTATTTCATTGATCCCTCCAGCTGACAGTCACAGGATATAATTCTAAAAGATATACAGGATGTTTCGAAAATAAATAATGTACCTGAGTCACTACTGCATGGCTGGCATGACGGCTGATTTGATAAGTCGTGCAAGACAAGGAACTGTTGATATTAAAGTATATGATCCAGGCACACACCCTCACACAGAGGCATGTGTATACACACACACGCGCGCGCGTACACACATGCATACACACACACATATATATGCGTGTGTGTTTGTGTATGTCTCTGTGTGTGGAAGGTATTCATACAGGTGTAAGTTTATCATTCCATGAGTGATAGATAACGAAGTAAAAGCGATTCAAATGCTATGCTGAAGTTCATATATATATATATATATATATATATATATATATATATATATATATATATATATATATATATATATATATATATATATATATATATATATATATATATATATATATATTATATATATACACACACACAATCTGCACCAACGTTCTTCTATTAAATGGACTGAGGAAGTACGAGTCTTAAAAGTCGCAATCCATTTCGAAAGATTAGGAAACTTCGACGCAACGAAGCCACAGGGAATTCAAACCGGGACGTTTGTGAATTCATCCGTGAGCCTGAATATTAATGCTGAATTGTTTGTTGCCAAATCCCCTCAGTCCGGAAAGGAAATTGTTGGTGGCTCAGATTTGAATTTCACGATCAACGGGCCTTCAATTTAGTGAACCCGAGCAAGATTTAGAGCAGCTTTGGGAACTGTCAACTTCTGAGAATTCCGCTTTTTTTTTTTATTTTAATGCATCTGGAATCGTTAACGGGTCCATTCACATCAATTCAATGGCCTTTCACTGCCGGTGAGAGCATGTTATTGCCGCCAAGACATCAGAGCTTTAAATATAGATTGCGTCAAAATGGTTTGACGAAAGTATTAAAGTATTAAAGATTTTCCATACATTGAAAGAGGAAAAAAATATTTCACTCAACATATACCATTTAAGTAATTCGGTCGTGTGCTACCAAAAATAGAAAGATATATATATATATTATATATATATATATATATATATATATATATATAATATATATATATATTTTTTTTTTTTTTTTTTCTTCTTCTTCTTTTTTCTTTTGGTATCACAGGACCGAATTACTTAAATGGTATGTGATGAGTTAAAATTTTTTCCTCTTTCCATCATAAATCTTTAATACGTAGTATTTTCATTGTTCAATGCATTTCATTACAAAAAAAAACACACACAAGCGAATCAGCTTACCGAGGGGATGGGGGATGATTTGTTAAATTCATAAGACAATTTCATGTGAATTCATTAATTAAACAAAATAAATAAATAAATAAATAAAAGTATTAATACGGCAATAAACACTCAGTTGATTCAAATCCTAACTTTGATGAAGAATAGTCTATATGCTCAATCATTCCAATGTTGATTTTCAGTAGTATAAAATGCTTCCAGATACTTTTTCGGAATACATTAACATGAATATTAACATAATATTCCCAGACATGCTTATCTACATGTTATTACAGATACACAGGAAGTTTTCCTTGAGGAAAATTAACTTTTACGAAACGTAAATCTACGAGATATATGACGAGAGAGAGAGAGAGAGAGAGAGAGAGAGAGAGAGAGAGAGAGAGAGAGAGAGGTGGTGTGTAACAGCTCCTGTGTACGCATCCTCAATTACTCTAAATTATAACCTTCCATTATTGAAACTTGAAATTCATGTTGACTTAACTTGAAGGCCCCGTCCACACGGCCGAGCTTTGCTCGACGAACTTTGTTGGATGTGACGTCAGAAACGGAGAAACCGCAGATGGGTTCTGACTTTTCTCGCCGTTTCTCCGCCTCTGACGTCACATCGGACAAAGTTCGTCGACCAAAGCCTCGACCGTGTGGACGGGACCGAACAACGCACAAGTGCTATTTGATAGTAGCTGATTGTGAAAAGTCATGGATGATCTACATTTAGGGAAATCAATTTAGTGAAAACCAGCCTAAAATGTAACACAATATTGTTCGTAACTACTCTGCTTGGGACCCATATAGTAAAAAATTCAATTTTACTTAAATCTAACATATCTAGCCACAACCATTGTTATCGTTAAGTATATCTAAGTGCCCTTTGCTCGTTAGAAAGCTGAAGTTACAAAGCGAAAATCAACGTCTGTTAAGACATCTCACAATTGAACCAGGACATTCATAACATGAAAACAGGAATCGTAATCTCACCAAATACGTTAGCACGAAGGCTGTAGGTTTCGCACAAATATTACCAAATGAATAATGACAATTATTCTCTTCCTCCTTTGTCTAAATGCATATTTCTCCCTTAATGTAGTCATCTGAATCAACGGACAATAATTAAGTCTGGGTAATGAAATATTATCTTAGCTTTGCTCTAGTTTTTGCCCATTTTTTTTTATTATTATAAAAACTGGACTTTATATTCCCCAAGCTCACGCATTTAGATTTTCTGATCTAGTTGGTAGCGCAAAACGAGTCCCCCCACCCCCCCAACAGAAAAAACATATCACTGGTGATTCCATGGTTTAGTTTAGG
>NC_061093.1:52767087-52782087 GCF_015104395.2 Macrobrachium nipponense | reverse complement strand
GAGTGGAACAGGCAAAGTCTATGTATTATTAATTAATAAGTCTATTTTATAACGTGAACAACACTGGAGTATTGTGCTGTCGAACACTTTCACTGTCTGTAGGCGCAACACCGTTATAGTGGCCTTGGCAGTGAGACGACATGCATCCTAGAAGTTTGTAGATATACGATTCTTTGCGTTTGGTCTAATTTTGTTGTGAGATACGAACTAGCTTTATGTTAAAATACTATATATATTTAGCTCAATGTGTCAGTAGAGAAGGGAGAGAGAGAGAGAGAGAGAGAGAGAGAGAGAGAGAGAGAGAGATTTGTCAGGCTTGTGTTAGAGAGAGAGAGAGAGAAAGAGAGATTTACGATTGTCTCCTATCGTCGTCCGCTTTGGGCAGATTTAGTTTTATTAATTACATTGTTTCATGATACAGGGATAAAGCATATGAGTAAGCATATAAAAATATGAATGGAAAGCCTTTGTCAGCCAGACTC
This sequence comes from Macrobrachium nipponense, assembly GCF_015104395.2. Lineage (NCBI taxonomy): Eukaryota > Metazoa > Arthropoda > Malacostraca > Decapoda > Palaemonidae > Macrobrachium > Macrobrachium nipponense. The sequence goes on along the minus strand of NC_061093.1, from coordinate 52,781,605 downwards.
GCCGAGATAACGGTAGTCGGACTGAGAGTGAAAGGAGGCGTACCTACAGTTAGTTACCTAAGCATAATTTCCAGGTGAATTAAAAGTGGTCAAAATTAGCGATAAGAGGAGAAATATTACATTTCTTGTACAGAAATCTTTCCTAAATATTGAGTTAATTACTCAAACTGTGCAAAGTAAAAGGAGAGAAAATTGTAGAACACAAAATTTGCCTCGTTAAGAGAGAGAGAGAGAGAGAGAGAAAATATTTTGGTTTGAAATCAGATGTTCTAACCGAGATTATTTCGCCATTGTATAAGTATAATAATAATAATAAATAATAATAATAATTACGTCCCTAATGCAAATCGCATCGCAACTTGCTATTTTACAAGTGTGCGTTTGTCCTCGAAAGCATTTCATACACGAACGAACGAACGAACGAACGAACGACCGCCGCCGCCGCTGCTAAAACGTAAACAAAACACACAATATGGCGGCTGATGCTAGCTACTGATTGGCGTAGCTCTTCTTTTTTTCATGCTCATAAACGGGGTTTCCCGTAAGTTTTTGAAAAATACACCAGTGTAGCACATCTTGTAACAGCCTAACAATTCCTGGACTATAATGTTATTAATGATCAGTGGTGTGGTTATACTTAAAGTGTTACGATTTAACTTGTATGTGAGATACCAGCTCAAATACGTAGGCATGTCTTAGAACAAACCAACAAAGTTTGTGAGAGACATTGCCGAAATACTGTTTTCAAAAGTGGCGATAGAGTAAAAAAACCGTGGTACAGAGTGGATCATGTACAAATCACGGTATACCACCATTCTCAAGAAGAAAGCACATTATAACGCATCCTCCTAGCATCGGAGATGATGAGCATCAGACGGCTCGACTTTTTTTGTTGTTGGTGATAAACGGAGCTAAAGACCTTTTCTACTCCGATGTCAGGAGGATGCGTTATAATGTGCTTCTTTCTTGAGAATGGTGGTATACCGTGATTGTACATGGTCCACTCTGTACCATGTGGTTTATTTTACACTATATCAAGTGATATGAGAAAAACAAATACTTAAAAGTCTATATAAAAGAATGACGAGTTCCTGGAGGCACCTTTATGGCCAAACCTAGAACAGTAATGAACTTTTAAAAATTCTTTATCAAATTTCTAGAATGATTAAAAAGAGTCTTAACATTCTAAAAAATATTTGTATTGTTTTCCTATCCTATCTTTATTATTATTATTAAAAAAAACCTATACTATCCCAATATATCACCAATAGATGTTTAGTAAAAATATTCCTAGCCAAATGTATAAATTCAATTGTGCTGTGGTCGATATTAATAGGTCCATACTCTGTAACTATATTGAAAATAACATTTTCAGTATTCCTAAAACCTTTTCATCTAATATGGTATAAATTTAAGCTGTGTGATTAGCACTGATGCAGAGAGGATTTTCTCTTACAGTGAATCTGAATAAATCTCTATACACAGACTTGCTTGCTTAGCACTAAAGAAACACGAGCTGTCATAATGATGCGGCAGCAGTGTAGTAGTCCTATTTTGCTAGTATATCTAAAGTGTGTGTACTTATCCACCATCGCATACTTGGGGTAAAATTAGGCAAAGATCGATACCGGCTACCCTCTCTAGGCTTCTTTAGAAATTGTTAAGGATAGTCCAAAGTTAGGTAGTAGGTTAGTTAAGAGGCCAAGCAAGTCCTAATAAGTTTTCCATGAAGAATTTTATATTTATCAAAAATATTCATATTTCCTCATTCAAAGCTAGATTAGCTAATCTCTGGTAGGTCTTTTTAATCTAAGAGATCATATGTATGATCCGCAGTGGAAATTTCCACGAGAGAAAGGTATTTGAATGTAGAATACAAGAGCACTACTACTTCAGTTAGCAATCATCATCTTTTTGAAAAGGTTATTTGAATAGTGAAATGATTTTCCCAGAGCCCTTGCAACTATACTTAAACTTTTTCAAAAAACACTTGAATGGAGAATACAGTTGAAAAGACTGAATTTGATCGATAGGTATACTATATGATATATGAACCTAGAATAAAAGTCGACTCTGTTTTATTCGGCATTTCTAACAACCTTTTCATAAACTTAGCCTATATGGTATTGTGTTAAGAGACTTTCGACTTGTGTTAAATAAAGGTGAATGATTGACTGACCTATTCAACGTGCAAATTATTATTATTATTATTATTACTATTATGAAAACAATTTATAAATCCGCAACGATGCAGATGAGATTACTCCTTGCGACTATTTTAACTTTTGTAAAATAACTTTTGAATGAAAGAATACAGTTGATTAATTCTTTTGAAAACACTGAATTTGATCGACAGGTATATGTAAACCTAGAATGAAAGTTGACTTTTTTTATTCGTCATTTCTTTTAACAACCTTTTCATAAACTTAGCCTATATGGTATTGTTGTTAAGAGACTTTCGACTTGTTGTTAAAATAAAGGTGAATGATTGACTGACTATTCAACGTGCAACTAATTATTATTATTTATTACTATTATGAAAACAATTTTATAATCCGCAACAATGCAGATGAGATTACTCCTTGCGACTATTTTAACTTTGTAAAATAACTTTTGAATGAAGAATACAGTTATTAATTCTTTTGAAAAACCTTGAATTTGATCGACAGGTATATGTAAACCTAGAATGAAAGTTGACTTTTTTTTATTCGTCATTTCTAACAACCTTTTCATAAACTTAGCCTATATGGTATTGTGTTAGAGACTTTCGAACTTGTTGTTAAATAAAGGTGAATGGAGTTGACTGACTATTCAACTTGCAATTATTAACAATTTTATAATCTGCAACGATGCAGACGAGATTACTCCTTGCGACTATTTAAACTTTTTAAAATGACTTTGAATGAAGAATGCAACCCTCCTTAGCTAGCTAGCACTGGTATTTCTAAAAAATTTTATACAAACAAAACATAAAACTCTATTAATATCCATTACTCTGATTATAAGATAATCCAAAGGGGGAATATATTTGGTTGTCTCTTTTTAGGAAGCTCTAATTTACATATATGTAGTATATAGCTCCCAGATAATTCATTCAGCATTGTTGAATATAAAATGCGCATTAGCGCAGCCAACCAAACTTAGTTCATCATCAGCATGGACTATTACAAGATTCTAGGTATCTCCCAAGATGCTTCAATGGAAGATATTAAAAGAGCTTACCGAAAAATGGCACTTAGATACCATCCACATAAAAAAAAATAAAAATCATCGGAATGCAGGAGGGAAAGGTTTTTAAAGCCATCTCGCAAGCTTACGAAATATTGAGCGATGTGAAAAAGCGAGAGTGTTACGATCAACATGTGAAAGGTAAAATGGAGGATGAGGAGGTACCTAAGAGGGGTAATAATAAAACTCGCTTCACATATACATCCACTACTAGCGGTCCAATGGACGACATTTTCCATCAGTTCTTCAGCACCCTCGGTAAATTTAATCACTTCTTTAAATCATCATCATCATCAGAATCCTGACCTGTACGTGACCATTGAAGAAATAGCTCAAGGAGTGATCAGAATAGAGAAATGATTGTTACACTCTTTGCGACTGACTACTTAAACTTTTTAAAAATGACTTTTGAATGAAGAATGCATTTATTAATCCTTTTAAAAAGATTTGTGATAGAGAAATGATTTTTACACATATATATTTATGTAGATATAGATATATAACTCATTGCGACTACTTAAACGTTTTAAAAATGACTTTTGAATGAAGAATATAACCACCACTTCAGTTATTATTAATCCTTTTGAAAAGATTTTTTGAACAGAGAAATGATTGTTTACACCCTTGCGACTGACTACTAAAAAAACTTTTTTCTTTTAAAAATGACTTTTGAATGAAGAATATAACCACTTCAGTTATTATTAATCCATTTGAAAAGATTTTTTAACCAGAAGAAAATGATTGTTACACCCCTTGCGACCGACTACTTAAACTTTTTAAAATGATTTTTGAATGAAGAATACAGTTATTAATCCTTTTAAAAACTATGATAGAAATGAAATGATTTTTACATATATATATATAATATACTATATATATAGATATAACTCCTGAATAAAGAATACAGTTATTAATCCTTTTGAACAGAGAACTGGTTTCCCCAATTCTTGAGACTACTTAAACTTTTTAAAATGACTTTTGAATAAAGAATAGTTATTAATCTTTTTGAAAAAACTTATGATAGAGAAATGATTTTTACATATATATATAGATATAACTCCTGAATAAAGAATGCAGTTATTAATCCTTTTTGAAAAAACTATTTGAATAGAGAAATGGTTTGTCCAATCCTTGTTGCGACTACTCAAACTTTTTAAAAAGACTTTTAAATAAAGAATACAACTTCCACTCCAGTTATTAATCCTTTTGAAAAGACTTATGATACAGATATGATTTTTCCAATCCTTGCGAAGAAACTTAAACTTTTTAAAATGACTTTTGAATAAAGAATACGCCAGTTATTAATTCTCTGAAAAGACTTATGATAGAGAAATGATTTTTACACACACACACACACACACATAATATATATATATATATATTATATATATATATATATATATATATATATATATATATATATATATATATATATATATATATATATATATATATATATATATATAATATATATTTATATAGATATAGATATATAACTCCTGAATGAAGAATACAGTTATTAATCCTTTTTGAAAAGACGATTTAAATAGAGAAATTTATTTTCTCAAACCTTGCGACGACTACTTAAACTTTTTTAAAATGACTTTTGAATAAAGAATACGCCAGTTATTAATTCTCTTGAAAAGACTTATGATAGAGAAATGATTTTTACACACACATATATATATATTTTATATAGATATAGGTATATAACTCCTGAATGAAGAATACAGTTATAATCATTTTTGAAAAAGACTATTTAAAATAGAGAAATTATTTTCTACAAACCTTGCGACTACTTAAAACTTTTTCAAATAAACTGACTTTTGAATAAAGAATACGCCAGTTATTAATTCTCTTGAAAAGACTTATGATAGAGAAATGATTAGCGACTACTTAAACTTTTTAAAATGACTTTTGAATAAAGAATGCAACCCTCCTTAGCTAGCTAGCACTGGTATTTCCAAAAAATTTTTATACAAAACAAAAACATAAAAACTCTATTAATATCCATTACGCTGATTAAGAATAAATCCAAAGGGGGAATATATTTGGTTGTCTCTTTTAATTTACATATAGATATAGCTCCCAGATATCATTCAGCATTGTTGAATATTAAAATGCGCATTGTAGCTCAGCTAACCAAACTTAGTTCAACATCAGCATGGACTATTACAAGATTCTAGGCATCTCCCAAGATGCTTCAATGGAAGATATTAAAAGAGCTTACCGAAAAATGGCACTTAGATACCATCCAGATAAAAATAAATCATCGGATGCAGAGGAAAGGTTTAAAGCCATCTCGCAAGCTTACGAAATATTGAGCGATGCGAAAAAGCGAGAGTGTTACGATCAACATGTGAAAGGTAAAATGAAGGATGAGGAGGTACCTAAGGGGGGTAATAATAAAACTCGCTTCACATGATACCTCTACCCCCATACTAGCGATCCCAAAACTCGCTTCACATATACCTCTACTAGCAATCCCAAAACTCGCTTTACATATACCTCTACTAGCGATCCCAAAACTCGCTTCACATATACATCTACCACTACTACTACTAGCGGTCCAATGGACGACATTTTCCATCAGTTCTTCGGCACCCACGGTAAATTTAATCACTTCTTTAATAACTCTGACGATGATGATGATGATGAAGACGACGATGATGATGATGATATTCGTATGATGTGGAGAGGCATCAGTAGGCATCGAATGGGAGGTTTCAACTGTAATCACAAACACTATCACAGGGGGGGAAGGTATCATCATCATCATCATCATCATCAGGATCCTCCAATCTACCGGGACCTGTACGTGACCCTCGAAGAAATAGCTCAAGGAGTGATCAAAAAGATGAAAATCACTCGGAATGTGTTAGCGATGATGGAAAATATACCACCAGGAGAGAAGAGAAAATATTTGAGCATTAACATTATGCCCGGTACGAAGGATGGTTTTGAGCATCAAATTCGAAAGAATGGGAGACGAGTCGCCTGGCAAGGGTCCCGGCCCGCTGATATCATTTTCGTTATTAGGGGAAAAGCCTCACCCGGCATTTAAGAGAGACGATACTAATTTGATCTACTCGGTCAAACCCCAAAATCCCCCTCAGAGACGCCTGGTGTGGTACCAGCGTGTCTGTCCCTACTCTGGAAGGCCAAAGGGTCACACTCGATTTCAAAAATATAATTATCACACCTCAGACGACGAAGATACTCTCAGGATATGGTCTACCTTTTCTTGACAACCCTTCCAGAAAGGGTAATATCATTGTTATTCATTTTGACATACCAAATTCCAGAATTTTATTGCTAGAAAACGTCAGAAATAATCTTTTCAAATTATTGCCGATAGTCGTTAATGCATTATTATTATTATTTAAAATAATAATAATAATAATAATGAAATTTATCGCGTTCCCAAACACCAGAGAGTCTTAAAGGATCGAAAAACTAATAATTCTCTCTCTCTCTCTCTCTTGTCTCGTGAGAAAATTCTTGTTCTTTTTTTTTAAATCAATTTTAACACGTCCTGAGACTTTTAGACATTAGTTTTTTTTATAAAAATAATAATAATAATGAGACAGAAGAGTTTGATATTTTTGCCTTATCATAATAAATATATATATAAAAAGATATACATGTATTTATTTTTATACCAAGAAATGCTGATTACTGAAGAGAGAGAGAGAGAGATTGCTCCAATAACAACGATAGAGACATTTTCATATTTTTATATGATAGTATGAACAAAATGTTAGTTGGGAATATAAAATTCAATTTATAAATCAAAGGCCAACTGGTGATAAAAAAATGACAAAATAGTCCAAAAATATTTTTTTAATCAAACATCCACTTTTTCGTCATCCGTCATTGCTCCAATAACAATGATAGGGACATTATCATATTTTTATATGATAGTATGGACAAAATGCTAGTTGGGAATATAAAATTCAATTTATAAATCAAATTCGAACTAATGATAAAAAAATGACAAAATGTGTCAAAAGATGTTTTTTCAAAAATTTTTACAAGTTTATGAAAAAGAGTTAACTCGGCCTTTTTAATATTTAGAGAAGTAATATTAATTATATCAAAGTCAAACTAGTTGAATTCAAGTCAAAATAAATACTTTATTAAAAACTTTTTTTTTTTTTTCCAAAAACCACTTTTTCGTCATCTGTCATTGCTCCAATAACAATGATAGGGACATTATCATATTTTTATATGATAGTATGGATAAAATGCTAGATGGGAATATAAAATTCAATTTATAAATCAAATTCGAACTAATGATAAAAAAATGACAAAATGTGTCAAAAGATGTTTTTTCAAAAATTTTTACAAGTTTATGAAAAGAGTCAACTCGACCTTTTTAATATTAAGAGAAGGGGGTATTATTCATATCAAAGTCAAACTAGTTGAATTCAAGTCAAAATGAAACTTTATTAAAAATTAATTTTTTTTCCAAAATCCACCTCGCTCATATGTCATTGCTCCAATAACAATGATAGAGACATTATCATATTTTTATATGATAGTATGAACAAAATGCTAGTTGGGAATATAAAATTCAATTTATAAATCGAATGCCAACTGGTGATAAAAAAATGACAAAATAGTCCAAAAATATTTTTTTAATCAAACATCCACTTTTTCGTCATCCGTCATTGCTCCAATAACAATGATAGAGACATTATCATATTTTTATATGATAGTATGAACAAAATGCTAGTTGGGAATATAAAATTCAATTTATAAATCAAATTTCAACTAATGATAAAAAAATGACAAAATGTGTCAAAAGATAGTTTTTTCAAAAATTTTTACAAGTTTATGAAAAAGAGTTAACTCGGCCTTTTTAATATTTAGAGAAGTAATATTAATTATATCAAAGTCAAACTAGTTGAATTCAAGTCAAAATGAAACTTTATTAAAAATTAATTTTTTTTAATCCAAATCCACTTTTTCGTCATCTGTCATTGCTCCAATAACAATGATAGAGACATTATCATATTTTTATATGATAGTATGAACAAAATGCTAGTTGGGAATATAAAATTCAATTTATAAATCGAATGCCAACTGATGATAAAAAAATGACAAAATAGTCCAAAAATATTTTTTTAATCAAACATCCACTTTTTCGTCATCCGTCATTACTCCAATAATAATGATAGGGACATTATCATATTTTTATATGATAGTATGGACAAAATGCTAGTTGATGATACAAAATTTAATTTATAAATCAAATTTCAACTAATGATAAAAAAATGACAAAATGTATCAAAAGATGTTTTTTCAAAAATTTTTACAAGTTTATGAAAAATAGTTCAACTCGGCCTTTTTAATATTTAGAGAAGTAATATTAATTATATCAAAGTCAAACTAGTTGAATTCAAGTCAAAATGAAACTTTATTAAAAATTAATTTTTTTTTCCAAAATCCACTTTTTCGTCATCTGTCATTGCTCCAATAACAATGATAGAGACATTATCATATTTTTATATGATAGTATGAACAAAATGCTAGTTGGGAATATAAAATTCAATTTATAAATCGAATGCCAACTGGTGATAAAAAAAATGACAAAATAGTCCAAAAATATTTTTTTTTATCAAACATCCACTTTTTCGTCATCTGTCATTGCTCCAATAACAATGTAGAGACATTATCATATTTTTATATGATAGTATGAACAACAAATGCTAGTTAGGAATATAAAATTAAATTTATAAATCAAATGCCAACTGGTGATAAAAAAAATGACAAAATAGTCCAAAAATATTTTTTTAATCAAACATCTACTTTTTCGTCATCTGTCATTGCTCCAATAACAATGATAGGGACATTATCATATTTTTATATGATAGTATAGACAATATTCTAGTTGATGATATAAAATTCAATTTATAAATCAAATTTCACTAATGAAACTTTATTAAAAATTAATTTTTTTTAATCCAAATCCACTTTTTCGTCGTCTGTCATTGCTCCAATAACAAAATGCTAGTTAGGAATATAAAATTAAATTTATAAATCAAAGGCCAACTGGTGATAAAAAAATGACAAAATAGTCCAAAAATATTTTTTTAATCAAACATCTACTTTTTCGTCATCTGTCATTGCTCCAATAACAATGATAGGGACATTATCATATTTTTATATGATAGTATAGACAATATTCTAGTTGATGATATAAAATTCAATTATAAATCAAATTTCAACTAATGAAACTTATTAAAAATTAATTTTTTTTAATCCAAATCCACTTTTTCGTCATCTGTCATTGCTCCAATAACAATGATAGAGACATTATCATATTTTTATATGATAGTATGAACAAAATGCTAGTTGGAATATAAAATTCAATTTATAAATCGAATGCCAACTGATGATAAAAAAAATGACAAAATAGTCCAAAAATATTTTTTTAATCAAACATCCACTTTTTCGTCATCGTCATTACTCCAATAACAATGACAAAATGTATCAAAAGATGTTTTTTTCAAAAATTTTACAAGTTTATGAAAAATAGTTCAACTCGGCCTTTTTAATATTTAGAGAAGTAATATTAATTATATCAAAGTCAAACTAGTTGAATTCAAGTCAAAATAAAACTTTATTAAAAATTCTTTTTTTTAATCCAAATCCACTTTTTCGTCATCCGTCATTGTTCCAATTATAACGATAGAGACATTTTCATATTTTTAAATGATTGTATGGACAAAATGCTAGTTGGGAATATAAAATTCAATTTATAAATCGAATGCCAACTGATGATAAAAAAATGACAAAATAGTCCAAAAATATTTTTTTAATCAAACATCCACTTTTTCGTCATCCGTCATTGTTCCAATTATAACGATAGAGACATTTTCATATTTTTAAATGATTGTATGGACGAAATGCTAGTTGGGAATATAAAATTCAATTTATAAATCGAATGCCAAAATAGTCCAAAAATATTTTTTTAATCAAACATCCACTTTTTCGTCATCTGTCATTGCTCCAATAATAATGATAGGGACATTATCATATTTTTATATGATAGTATAGACAAAATGCTAGTTGGGAATATAAAATTTAATTTATAAATCAAATTTCAACTAATGATAAAAAAATGACAAAATGTATCAAAAGATGTTTTTTCAAAAAGTTTATGAAAAAGAGTCAACTCGACCTTTTTAATATTAAGAGGAGGGGTATTATTCATATCAAAGTCAAACTAGTTGAATTCAAGTCAAAATAAAACTTTATTAAAAATTCTTTTTTTTAATCCAAATCCACTTTTTCGTCATCCGTCATTGTTCCAATTATAACGATAGAGACATTTTCATATTTTTAAATGATTGTATGGACAAAATGCTAGTTGGGAATATAAAATTCAATTTATAAATCGAATGCCAACTGGTGATAAAAAAATGACAAAATAGTCCAAAAATATTTTTTTAATCAAACATCCACTTTTTCGTCATCTGTCATTGCTCCAATAACAATGATAGGGACATTATCATATTTTTATATGATAGTATAGACAATATTCTAGTTGATGATACAAAATTTAATTTATAAATCAAATTTCAACTAATGATAAAAAAATGACAAAATGTATCAAAAGATGTTTTTTCAAAAATTTTTACAAGTTTATGAAAAGGGTTCAACTTGGCCTTTTTTTTTAATATTTAGAGAAGGATTATTATTCATATCAAAGTCAAACTAGTTGAATTCAAGTCAAAATAAAACTTTATAAAAATTAATTTTTTTTTAATCCAAATCCACCTTTTCATCATCCGTCATTGCTCCAATTATAACGATAGAGACATTTTCATATTTTTATATGATAGTATGAACAAAATGCTAGTTGGGAATATAAAATTCAATTTATAAATCAAATTCGAACTGGTGATAAAAAAATGACAAAATAGTCCAAAAATATTTTTTTAATCAAACATCCACTTTTTCATCGTTCGTCATTGCTCCAATAACAATGATAGGGACATTATCATATTTTTATATGATAGTATGGACAAAATGCTAGTTGGGAATATAAAATTCAATTTATAAATCAAATTTCAACTAATGATAAAAAAATGACAAAATGTGTCAAAAGATATTTTTTCAAAAATTTTTACAAGTTTATGAAAAAGAGTTAACTCGGCCTTTTTAATATTAAGAGAAGGGGTATTAATTATATCAAAGTCAAACTAGTTCAATTCAAGTCAAAATGAAACTTTATTAAAAAATTCTTTTTTTAATCCAAAAACCACCTTTTCGTCATCTGTCATTGCTCCAATAACAATGATAGAGATACTATACATATTTTTATATCGATAGTATGAATAAAATGCTATAGTGGGATAATACAAAATTCAATTTATAAATCGAATGCCAACTGGTGATAAAAAAATGACAAAATAGTCCAAAAAATATTTTTTTTAATCAAATATCCACTTTTTTGTCATCCAGTCATTGCTCCAATAACAATGATATGGACATATCATATATTATATGATAGTATGGACAATATTCTAGTTGATGATACAAAATTTAATTTATAAATCAAATTTAAACTAATGATAAAAAAATGACAAAATGTGTCAAAAGATGTTTTTCAAAAATTTTGACAAGTTTATGAAAAAGAGTCAACTCGACCTTTTTAATATTAAGAGAAGGGGTATTATTCATATCAAAGTCAAACTAGTTGAATTCAAGTCAAAATGAAACTTTATTATAAATACCACTTTTTTGTCGTCTGTCATTGCTCCCAATAACAATGATAGGAACCAATTATCATATTTTTATATGATAGTATGAACAAAATGCTAGTTGGGAATATAAAATTCAATTTATAAATCGAATGCCAACTGATGATAAAAAAATGACAAAATAGTCCAAAAATATTTTTTTAATTTTTTTAATAAAAAATCCACTTTTTCATCGTTCGTCATTGCTCCAATAACAATGGATAGGAACCAAATTATCATATTTTTATATGATTAGTATGGACAAAATGCTAGTTGGGAATATAAATTTCAATTTATAAATCGAATGCCAACTGATGATAAAAAATTGACAAATTAGTCCAAAAAATATTTTTTTAATAAAAAATCCACTTTTTCATCGTTCGTCATTGCTCCAATAACAATGATAGGGACATTATCATATTTTTATATGATAGTATAGACAATATTCTAGTTGGGAATATAAAATTCAATTTATAAATCAAATTTCAACTAATGATAAAAAAATGACAAAATGTGTCAAAAGATGTTTTTTCAAAAATTTTTACAAGTTTATGAAAAAGACTTCAACTCGACCTTTTTAATATTTAGAGAAGTAATATTAATTATATCAAAGTCAAACTAGTTGAATTCAAGTCAAAATGAAACTTTATTAAAAATTAATTTTTTTTTCCAAAATCCACTTTTTCGTCATCTGTCATTGCTCCAATAACAATGATAGAGACATTATCATATTTTTATATGATAGTATGAACAAAATGCTAGTTGGGAATATAAAATTCAATTTATAAATCAAATTCGAACTGGTGATAAAAAAAATGACAAATAGTCCAAAAATATTGTTTAATAAAAAATCCACTTTTTCGTCATCCGTCATTGCTCCAATAACAATGATAGGAACATTATCATATTTTTATATGATAGTATAGACAATATTCTAGTTGATGATACAAAATTTAATTTATAAATCAAATTTCAACTAATGAGAAAAAAATGACAAAATGTATCAAAAGATGTTTTTTTCAAAAATTTGACAAGTTTATGAAAAAGACTTCAACTCGGCCTTTTTAATATTTAGAGAAGTAATATTAATTATAATAGTACTTTTTACTAAAACGACGGCCTTTTCTACATCTCTTTCGATAAGAATCATTTTTAAAACTTCCGAGATCAAATGCGCGGCGAAACGACAATTGTCTCTCCTAATTGTTTCTATTCCTTTACAATCAATTTTATCAAAAGTATCAGGTCGCGTATAGTATAATCCTGCGTACCTTTTTTTATTAATGAGCAGGTAGGGGAAATATACCTTTTCAAATTCTAATTTAATAGGTTTAGTAAAATACGTTGTAACGTACGATGCAGCTACTTGGCCTAATGTTATAGCTTCTTGAATAGTTTTCACACCAAAATTTATCATTACTGAATCCGTATCGCCGTAGATAATCTTCGCGTTTGTATATTTTTCTTCGATTTTGTCTTTGGTAAACATGATCATTTCACGCCCGAACGCTGTGACGCTTTGCGAAATTTCTACGCAAGGTAATTTACCAACTTGCGCGCCAGTGAAACCATACACCGAGTTGGCAGACATTTTCAAAGCTAGTTGACGACCGTCTAATACCTTTCTTTTCAACGGATCAGTTTCCCTTTTCAATTCATCTTTAGCCTTTTTGCGCGCTGATAGTAAATTTTCCAAAATTTTGGGAAGTAACCCTTTGCGAATATGAGGTTTAACGAAATAATTACCCGATGGAGTTTTAATATAATCTTCACTGGATAGCCTACTATAATGATCATCATCATCATCATTATCATTATTATTATTCTTTAATAATAAAGTCGAATAACATAGATTATGAGCCATAATAATCGTTGGATATAACGATGAAAAATCTAACGTAGTAATAGGGTCATTATAATAGCCTTTCGCAGGCTCGATGACTGTCGCTCCCTGATAATCATTAACCTTTTGTTTTCCTTGACACGATGGAATGATAAAATTTTCTATCGCGCAATTTCTAAGTAACTGAGACATGATTTTAACTTGCTGCCCTCTCGTAAGGATAAAGGATAAAGGGACGCCCGTTACGCGAGCCATTTCGATATAGTTAACGAGTAACATTAATTTATCGATTAATTTTAGAGGCAAATACGCGTCTTTTAAACAATAAATGGCCAGTTTTTGTCTCGTTTGAGCGCTAGTATGGTGTAAAGTTGAAATTTCCGTGTGATGAATATCATCTTTTCGTTCATTTAAAAAATGCTCAGCAACGGCGTTTAAACCGTATGAACGCAACTTGTATTCTCTCTTGATTATATTCATTACGTCCAAAACGCATCGGCCTTCTACATTGACCATTTTATTAATCATTTTTCCCATTTGTCTGCTTTCAAATGTTTTATTCACAATGGTAGATTGTAGATTTTTAATTCTACTGAGATAAAATCGATCAGAATTCAAATGCTGAGCTCTTTCTATCAAATAAGCTAAATCGAAATTATTAATGTTATATCCAGTAATAATATCAGGATCAATT
>NC_061093.1:52737301-52766587 GCF_015104395.2 Macrobrachium nipponense | reverse complement strand
TCAAGTGGAGGCGCTGAGCAAACAAAGAGGTTTTGTCTTTGAAATGTGATCTCCGAACGTCCTTCAGGGTCTGAGCTAAGGAATGACTGCAAACTGTTGAAGACGATTTGTTAAGGCCCACATGATACGCGCTTAGTACTTACAATGGTTTACAGTGAAGAAGAAAATGTATTATTTTTTATTGCCAACAAACCGCTATTTTATTACTATAACACCGCTTTTAAATATGAAAATACTTTAGTAGTAATAAGGGCCTATTCAAAATAAATTAAAAAAAAACTGGTGCTGCTGAGCCATCAACCAATTTCCCTCCCTTTAAGCTCATTAACTGATGTCATTGATGAGCTAATGAGGAGGGGGGAATTAATGACGTCATTTGATTAAGGTGTATCAGTATCGCTTAAATTTTCTCTAGATTAAAACTTAGATAACTTCCATAATTAATTTCACATATTAGTACCTTTTATGATACAGGAACACCCTCCCCCCTCCCTTTTTTTTTTAATTCAGATTTGCTCTATTAATGAAATAATGCACTTGCTTATACGTATTAAGCTATTTAATTAGAAAAACGACCATTGCCTTTGCTTCCTAGGTTCATCTACCTTAACACTAATATAAAAATCTTGCATAACCAAACAGGCGCAAAATGTAATCATTCATATACTTGATTTACAACATCAAATATCGAGAAACAGGTGTGTGATAAAAAAAACAGGTCTCCTTTCTGGTGAGGAGGAAATTGAATAAGGATGTGGTGGAAATTCCTTACAAAGGAGCTTCAGGGCCCTTGTTTTTTTGGGGGGGGCGGGTGGGGGGCTGGGGGGGCATGTGTGGGGGATTGGAGTAGTCTGTGCCGGGAGATTTTTTTTTTTTTTTGAAGAAGAAGAAGATTTTTTTTGTGTGTGTGTGGTGTTGAAGTCTGCGTTGGGAGAAATTTGTTTAGTTTGTTTAAAAGAAGAATTTTCTTTAATTAGCGAGAAGAAATTTTCAATTCTGCTGAAACTTTACTGGAAACTTGATTTTTCCTCTCAATTTCCTCTATATTGGAGCAGTATATTTGCCAAAGTGGTAATTTCTACAAAATTTTGGAGGGGCAATCACATCTCCGCTCTGTCATAAGTACCAATTAAATTATATTACTTCCCTTTGAATCCTGTTTAGCATATGGTATTGAATAAGACGACAATAGCGCTAACCTAATCAACTCTATAACTCATACGATATCACATCACAATCAAGAACTAAGAAAGATTTCTTGTTCCTACAGTTCACCTCCAGGATATCCAATTCATCATTTATATTGCATTCTCTTGATAACTAATCGAAGGCTTTTAGCATCGGCTGTACACTGTGGATGGAATTGGGAGTTATTTCCATAATTACATTGCCCTTTTGTAATAGTTGAGGTTCTCTTTAAGTATCTACTGAGATTTTTTTTCGAATTAAATAAAATCCATATGATCTCGTGCATGCGCTTACATTCACGTGCGTGAATGTGTGTTTTCTCTTTAGTTTTTGTATTTTAAAACGCTTAGCATGATCGTCTTTTTACCAGTCGGTTTCCGTTTCAAAATATAGAATCACATATCGCAAAAGTAAAACCATAAAAAATATTCTGAATAAAGAGGAAGAATTCTACCGTTATTAACTTTATCATCAACTTACTTTATTACGTCATTTCCTGATAAAGACAATTATAACTGTCATATTTTAGAAATCAGTCAAGCTTTTTAAATGTATTAACCATGGACGCTTTCATGCATATTTCTCATATAATGTGTATGACGATTCGTAACTCGATCATTTATACAAAATGCATCAAGAAATCAACTAAAACTCGTAAAAAGAGCATCATTCTCTCCGACAACTCTTTGTTGCATATCCTATCACGTGATCAAATCTTTCCCTTTTCACTGCCGATGTGTAATATTCCCTTAAGTGCCAATGCTATTCTTTATTCAGCCAACGTCTGTACTTTCATTTCCCAAATGGACTCCAAACAAACTGAGATTCGAGTGGATGAAGCGTTGAAGGTCAAGGCCATGAAGGAAGTTTAGTAATCATCTGTGCTATCATTGTGCTCGTAGACCCGATAATGATCTCGGGGATAGTAGGCGTTTTCTCGTCTTGCGCAGAACACGATATGTAAAACAGTGCCTGAGTTTTTGTTTATTTAAAGTTTTTATAATGATTGCGAATTAACACTCTAATAACGTGGTAATTCATCATAATTTAAAAACTTGAAATGCCCAAACAAAACAAAAATATGTCTTAGCATCGATGGGCGTATTTGATGTAGAAACTGCCCACTATAATGAAATGATTAGTGGTCAATGCTTCATGGACGCCATTTTATACTGATAACTTTAGTATATATAGAGATATTTATGAATTAATACCAACGTCTGTATTATTAAAATAACACGTCTCAAGTAAAAACACTTTGTGTCACTTGTTAGCTCCAATACCAATAAAAATATTGTTTAGATTATCCTTACCATCTTTCTATTTATCTCAAAAGTTGTCTTCTTCCTTTTTCATTTCTCACGTTATTAATTCTATTTTTGTAGTGTTAGTAGACAGGTTATTTCAGACATGTATGAATCAAAAGCACTGAAAACATCAGCCGATGGTTTTATGTCACGTGACCTAGTAAAAACATGCCTACCTCGAAAAAACCAAAAGCTTTCGATGAATTTTAAACCACGATGAAATTCGTGGAGGAATTGTTGCTGCCGCAGGACACAACCGAATGCAAAAGGTATCCCTTGTTTTAATATCCACAAAACCGCTTTGAATAAAAGTTTTTCGCTGCTGGACTGGGACGTGGGTACAGGCAGATGTGACTAAAATTTGTGGCATTGTAAGTTATTTGTGTTTTTAATGACAGTGAATGGGACTCTCTCTCTCTCTCTCTCTCTCTCCTCTCTCTCTCTCTCTCTCTCTGTATATATACCCATAAAAACACCATTTTTTAAAAATATTTTGGTGTTTTATGGGGCTCCTCTCATTAGATGAAATTTGTTGTAACAGAATATTTTTATGAGTATATATATTTATATATATTATATATATATATATATATATATATATATATATATATATATATATAAATATATATATATATATATATATATTATATATATATATATATATATATACTATATATGTATATATATACATATAGGTGTGTGTGTGTGAGTGTTTTTGTGTGTATGTGTTTGTGTGTCCGTGTGACGCGTGTATGAGTGGTGTATTAGACTGTGATATTCATACTGATATTTGTATGGACTACTTTTTCTGAAAATCTAATGTTTCTTCCACAAAACAAATGTCCATAACATGGCAGTACTCTATCTGAATTTAGCTTTATTCAGTTCATTTTATTTTAGATCATTTTCATATTCATCCTATATAATTTTAAGTTTGATATCAAGATGCATATGCCGAGTGTAAAGGCCTATTAAGGTACTCTATGTAGAATCAAAGGAAATGGACGCTTACAAGTTGAACTGTTTGGCAATGGACTTATAAATGGACACTCAAAAACTCATCCGTCAGAAAAATAATGAAAGAGGTTATTAACCTGAATCAATTATAGTAAATAAAAAATAAGTCAAAGTTCCTAAAGCGATTCTCCCAACGTTAAACGTCTAGCATATGGTCACACAAAATCGAATACATTTGCTGCGTAATTTTTTGTTTTTTCAGGAATTGGACCATCACACTTTTGAAACTTGATGGATACACGTACGATAAGTATTTTATATGCAGATTTAATGCAGTAATTGCTTTTGACAAAGCCCTCAATATATATTCGTAGCTGTAGCTTGATGATACTGAAAATATGTATTTTGCTGCTTTTCAGTGGTAACTTTTAGTGTTATTTTATATTTTATCCAGTCTTTGACAGCGTACTTCAATGTATTTGAGAGATGTTGCTTGTAATAAGTTAACAAAAAAATTTTTAAAACGGAAACATTACTAAAAAATATGTATACCTTACACCGTGAATAAAATTATGTTTATTCTATATTTTATCCAGTCTCTTTACAGGGTACTTCAATGTATTTGAGAAAAGTGGTTTTTTGTAATAAGTAAACAAACATTTTTAAAGACGGAAACATAACTAAAATAGGGTATACCTTACAAGTAGAATAAAAATTATGTTTTAGTTGCACAGCGACTCAATCCGTCTTATACCCCGAATGCGTTATGTAATAACGAAACCTTTTTCCTACTACAATGCACATTCGACAAAATCTGTGGATAAATATTTATAATCTAATTAGGATCCATTGGATATTGGTGAAATAATGTTGGTGTAATTTCACCCCATAAATGTCGCCTACGACAGTATGCACGGCTGAGGATGTCTTTGACAGGGAGATTTCCTCCAGACTGTCATTAGGAATAAGCCTAACATTATTTTTGTTTTTAATCTAAGCATTCAGTGCTTTTTATGACACACAGCGAAACGTCAGTATCACCAAATGAATGTTTCAATTCAACGTGAAATATATATACCTTCATCTGTCTAAATACCGTCTAGTCTCTATGCAGCTAATCAAAGAAACAAGGGAACAAAGGGCCGTCTAATTTTCAAGTTTTTACTTAACGTCAAATCATATGTGTTTGTGGCAAGAAGTGTAACACTGGACGACCTAAACTAAAACCATGGAATCACCACTGATATGTTTTTTTCTGGTGGGGGTGGGGGGGGTTGGGGGGGGGGGGGGGGACTAGTTTTGCGCTACCAACTAGATCAAAAAAAGAAAAATCTAAATGCATGAGCTTGGGTGATATAAAGTCAGCTTTTATAATAAAAAAAAATGTGCAAAAAAAACTAGAGCAAAGCTAAAGATAACAATGTTTATTACCCCAGACTTAATTATTGCGCGTTGATCCAAATGACTACATTAAGGAGAAAAATATGCATTTTGACAAATGAGGAAGAAAATAATTGTCGTAATTCATTTGGTAATATTTGTGAGTAAACCTACAGCCTTCGTACTAACGTATTTGGTGGGTGAAATTACGATTCCTGTTTTCATGTTTTGAAAGTCTAGTTTATGTGAGATGTCTTAACAGGACGTTGATTTTAGGGGGGCTATGTAACTTCAGCTTTCTAACGAGGAAAGGGTACTTTAGATATACTCAATGATAACAATGGTTTGTTGAGTACATACGTTAGATTTATAAGTAAAAAAATTTTATATATTTACTATTGGGTCCCAAAGCAGAGTAGTTACGAACAAGATTGCGTACATTTTGTAGGCTGGTTTGCACTAAATTGATTTCCCTTAAATCTAGATCATCCATGACTTCTAACAATAATAAATTAGTGCTTGTGTCGTCGTTCAAGTCAAGTCAACATGAGTTTCAAGTTTCAACAATGGAAGGTCATAATTTGGAGTAATTGAGATGCGTACACAGCTGTTGTACACACACCTCTCTCTCTCTCTCTCTCTCTCTCTCTCTCTCTCTCTCTGGTCTTATACTCGTAGATTTACGTTCCTTAAAGCTAATTTTAACCAAGGGAAATTTCCTATGTATCTGTGATAACATGTAGGTAAGCATGTCGGAATGATGAGCGCATAGACTATGCCTTCATCAAAATTAGGATTTTAGAGAGGACGTGAATCACCTGAGTGTTGTTGGCGTATAATTTTTTTTTTTTTTTTTTTTTTGCTTTGTTTTTTAAAAACTGATGAATTCATATGAATAGGTCTTATGAAATTCACAAAATCATCCCTTTGGTAAACTGATTCGCTTGTGCTTTTTTTTTTAATGGAATGCATTTGAACAATGAAAAACAATACTACGTATTAAAGATTTTTCATGCATGGAAAAGAGGAAAAATTTCTCAATTCAACACATACCATGTAAGTAATCGGTCCTGTGATACCCCCCAACAAAAAGAAGAAGATATATATATATATATATATATCTATATATATATATATATATATGATATTATATATATAGTATATATATAAACATATATATTCTTTTTTTTGTAGCACACGACCGAATTACTTAAATGGTATATGTTGTGTGAAATATTTTTCCTCTTTTTCATGCATGGAAAATCTTTAATACTTTTAATACTTCCGTCAAAAAACCATTCTGACGCAACTATGATTTAAAGCTCTGATGTTAGACGGCAATAATATGCTGGCACACCAGTGAAAGACCATTGAATGATGTGAATGAAACCCGTTAACGATTCCAGATGCATTAACAAAAAAAAGCGGAATTCTCAGAAGTTGACAGTTCCCAAAGCTGCTCTAAATTTTGCTCGGATCACTAAACTGAAGGATCGTTGATGTGAAATTCAAATCTAAGCCACAAACAATTTCCTTTCCGGACTGAGGGGGGATTGGGAAACAAACAATTCAGCATTAAATTATTCAGGTCACGGATGAATTCACAAACGTCCGGGTTTTGAATTCCCTGTGGCTTCGTTACTTGCTGGAAGTTTTTCTAATCTTTCGAAATGGATTGCGACTCCTTAAGACTCGTACTTCCTCGGTCCATTTAATAGAAGAACGTTGGTGCAGATTGTGTATGTATATAATATATATATATATATATATACTATATATATATATATATATATATATATATATATACAATATATATATATATATATATATATATATATAATATATATATATATATATATAATCAATATATATATATATATATATATATTATATACATACATATATATATATATATATATGAACTTCAGCATAGCATTGACTCGCTTTTACTTCGTTATCTATCACTCATGGAATGACAAACTACACTGTATGAATACCTTCCACACACAGAGACATACACAAACACACACGCAAATATATATGTGTGTGTGTGCATGTGTGTACGCGCGCGCGTGTGTGTGTATACATGCTCTGTGTGCGGGTGTTGTGCCTGGATCATTTACTTTAATATCAAACAGTTCCTTGTCTTGCAGACTATCAAATCAGCCGTCATGCAGCAATGCAGTGGTGAACTCAGGTACATTATTTATTTTCGAAACATCCTGTATATCTTTTAGAATTATATCCTGTGACTGTCAGTGGAGGGATCAGTGAAATGCAACAGGATAACAACTTTCAGCGATACCTACGACGGAAATTCGCAGTACAGCTACGTGTGAATTCTGATTTGCTTATTCGGTTATGAGCTAAATTTATGTCTAGAATTCTTGTCACATAAATTATTATATTTATTATATTATTATTATTATTTTTATAGTATATTATTATTATTATCATTATTATTATTATTATTATTATTATTATTATTATTATTATTGTGTATGTAAGAAACAGACCTTCTTTTCAAACATGTTTTATTGAATATAATGGCAGAATTTACAGAAAACGATTTTGTATACAGAATTCTACCTTTGAAGAATTGAAAGAATTCTGTATAAAACCAGTTTTGTAAAATTCTGCCATTATATTCAATAAATTATTATTGATTATTATTATTATTATTATTATTATTAGTATATTATATTATTATTATTATTATTAGTATTATTATTATTATTATTATTATACCTACTACTACTACTATTATTATTATTTTATATTATTATTATTATTAGTATTATTGATTATTATTAAGCATACGTCCACATGGGACAATAAAAAAATGGCCTGTATACTATCCACGCCGCCAACAATAGATAGGCATTAATTTCGATTATATTACTTATTCTTACTGTATTTAGTTTTTCACTGGGTACTAAAATCAACCGATCTCCACCAGACAGCTAAAAACGCTGGTTATGCAAGGTAGTTTGTCACTAATTTTATAATCTGTTTTGTTTTGTGTGTTTGTTTGTTTGTATGGTGGTTTTACTTGCATGGAACCAGTGGTTATTCAGCAACGGGACCAACGGCTTTACGTGACTTTCGAACCACGTCGAGAGGTGAAACTTTCTGTCAGGAAATACACATCTCTCACTCCTCAACGGAATGCCAGAGAATCGAACTTGCGGCCAGAGATGTGGCACGCCAGCCCACCAATACCGACCACGCCACTGAGGCACTACATCTGGTTTTGATACTTTGAATAATAAACAATAAATAACCCAATAAGTAACCCAGTTACCCTAGTTATTGGGAATAACTAACTTCCGGAGGGAATAATGGATGATTATTAAATCATCCGTAACAACCTCCCACCTGAGGCTCACCTAGACGCCTCTCCTGACTATAATTAGGGACTTGAGCCTTTCATGTCAGCATTGTTATATTTTTTTTTAAAAATTTTTGCAAACATAATTAAGTGTTTTGGAATCAAAAAGCAACTCATCTTAATCATGGTAGTGAGTACACACATTTCACATATTACAGACACAAGCTCAGGCACACACAGACACAAACACAAAACCACCAGACATATATATATATGATTGGCCTAGGTTGTTTTATCTTGCATCAGCCAGGTATTTCAATGTAAAGCCCCGTCCACCGGTCGAAATTGCCCGACAGACTTTGTTTTGTTTGATGTGACGTCAGAAGCGGGAAAAAGTCACAACCTCAACATTTCTCCGCTTCTGACGTCACATTTTCCTGCTTCTGGACGTCACACGAACAGAGTCTCTCGGGCAAAATGCGACCGTGTGGATGGGGTTTTAATAAGTGTAATACTAGTAGTTCATATCGGAAATTAAAAAAAGAAAAAACTATAAAACAAATTAAATCAAATTTTTATATACAACACACACACACACACACACACACACACATAGATATATATATATATATATTATATATATAGATATATATATTATATATATATATATATATATATATAATATATTTCTATATATATATATCTATATATATATATATATAAATATATATATATATATATATATATATATATATATATATATATATATTATATATATATATATATATATATTGGCTAGGCTGTTACTCTTGCATCAGCCAGTAGTTCAATGTAATAAGTATAGTACTGGTACTTCATTTCGGAAAATTTGTATATAATAAAATATAACAAGAATAAATCAACAAGATATATATATATATATATATATATATATATATATATATATATTATATATATATATATATATACAATATATATATATAATATATATATATATATTATATATATATATATATATATATACCTATGTGTGTGTGTGTATGTGATTGCTGTTTTTTCTCTTGCATCAGGCTGGTATTTCAATGTAATAAGTGTACTTTATTCATTTCGGGGAATTATAAAAAAAAAAAAAACAAAAAAAATATTTAAGATTTAAAATCAAGAAGGATATGTCTCGGTGCGACGATACCGAGGGGAAAAAACTTACGAAACAGAAAACTGGAGTGGAAGAGATAGCTTTGCCCTTTCATGATAGAACTCGAGCACCAAAATGCAAAAAAAGAAGAAGAAGATACCCTGAGGTACCAAATCCATGGAAGTAAAAAAACATGGGAGAGTTTCGCGACTCGAAAAGAATTCTGATATGGGCACCCTTTATAAAACTGTAACCAATAATTCTCTTTCATATCATTGTTTACTCATTTTTTCGCTTATACTTTATACCTATTTTACCTAATAATATTTTTTTTTTTGCAAATGAAAATAAAATAACTGCAGTTAGAATTAAATAATGCGAGCAATGCTATTTTCTTTGATTGCTTCATCTGCTGCTGAATCAGTATGAAAAATATATAATCCTTTTACCATTCAAAAATATCCTGCTGCTTTTAACTGCATATTACTAGCTCAAACTTAGGGGAAGAAATCACTATCTGGATGGAAGAATAATTGCGTTAAACAATATCTTCCTAAAACGAGTAATATGAGCAGTTACTAATAAAGTGCTTACTTTATGATTTCATGATCCTCTCTCCCAATACCACACTGAACGTTCATTCTTCGTTTCCTAATTGACACTCCATTTTTCTTCTCTTTTATCAGACGAGGAAGCGTATTTAAGAACTTCAAGTTCTGAGAGAAAAGAGTTAAAAATGAGAAAGATGGATGACTCAGAAATAAGCTCTCCATTTCTGGGATCTAGATTCCCTTTCAAAGAAAGGAGGAGAGAAGATTTTCCAGAGTCATGTTATACTGGGTTCATGTAATGAAAAAAACACATCTTGGTAAAGGAGATATTTTCACTATTCTTGAAACCTATTTTTCACTGATGAATATTTGTCAACGTATATTCCTGACAGTATTGCTTAATTCTAAATGTTAATCATTCTAAATAAAGTGAAGAAAGAACTGTTTACATTACTGACAGCCATCCAGTTTAATAAAGTCGATTTTCTGTCTGTTTTTGGAACTACAAAGGTTTAATATGGTTGAGACAATAATAATAAAATTGAAGAACAAAATATATCTGGGATACCAAAATATGCAGGTATGCCGTTATGTGAGGTACTCATTAATGAGTACTGTAATCCATTCAAAGGTTATTTTACAACACTAAGAAGGATATGTTAAATGAGCACTAAACACATATAAGTATGTATAATACTATATATATATATATATATATATATATATATATATATATATATATATATATATATATATATAGATATATATATATATATATATATATATAAAACAAAGAATTTACTCAATTTCTAGTATATTTTATTTACTGTTTTTTTTGTAAATATTTATGGTGCTATTTCCATCATAAGTTAACGAATTTGTTACGTATCAAGAGAATTCACAATCATGTGTCAACGAAGCGACGCCAAATCCCCATGTTAGCTATCTCATGAGAATCAAAATTGAATATTTAGCCATTAAACATGTGTCACGTCAAAGTTTGAATGATAAGTTGAATCATTCATGCGATGAAGAGAAGGCAACTCATACAGCATGCACGAAAATTAATTATCAGTAAACAATTCTTTATTGGTATAATATTATAATGAATAAAGTACGAGCTTATGGTCACTGGAACAAATTAATTTTTCGTCAAAAAATTCTTTATTGGTATAATATTGTAAAAGGTATGAGCTTATGTTCTCTTTAATAAATGAATCATAAATATAATAGTTTAGTGGAAAATTATTTAATATTTTTTTTCATAATAATGGTTGTCGGTAAACGCGATTTTCGTCATTGTCTGGAATGCACTGAATGCGTTATATAGTCAAGAACGTACCAACTAGTTGAAATATTAAAGGGAAATATTTGTATTGCTTCAATTAAAAACACAATTCTTGATAAAACTGAGTTATATAATAAATCGGATGCACTGTTAGTTAGTAGCTTCCCATGGAGCGATAACGAATTCTTTATTATGCCTGTGTATCAGTTTCCTAAATAAGGTAAGTAAAGAAAAAAAACAGAAGCAGGAGAAAATTGAAACATAATAACAAGAGACGCGTTGAAACTAAGTTCTTCCATCAAAGGATTGTTGAGTCTCATTTTACCATCGCCATTATTAACGTATATTAATATATCAATATATCAGCATATTAATGTACCGACACTAATGAGGGTATGCAATGCACACACGCACACACGAACACTTCTTTGGTCGGAGAATATGTCCTCTGATTGCACATAATGTTACAACTAATGTGCTCTCTCTCTCTCTCTCTCTCTCTCTCTCTCTCTCTCTCTCCCCAATGATTATGATTACGAGAAAGAGTTAATTATTGATTTGTTTGTTTGTTTGAAAAAATTTTCCTCCTGTGCAACAATATTTATCTATCCCCCATCTTTCTCACTGTAACTTGTTAAAGTTTACAGGTATTAATGATAAATTACATCCTATTTAATCATTCAACTTAAATACAATTAACCCGACACTCCCACCCGGCGCTACCTTAGTTTACACGATACATTTCTTCAGTCATACCTATCTATGATTACCTATTGAACGACTCGCTGGCTTTTGGTATTTGAAACCAGTCTTCAAATAAAATAATGATTGCTATTTGTAATAAAGTAACCTTTTCTGTGTCCCATTAATAATTCCTAAAGTATAGATATTTTTTTTTTATTATTATAAAGTACTGGTAGTATTGAAAAGAACTCAAAGAAAACAATTTTTGGTAAAATTTGTAAAAATTTGGTGTGTGACCCAAGATAAAAGACATTCTACATGTATGAGAAATATCTCTCTCGCGTCTAGGGTGAAAAAAATAAGTAATAATGTAATTTTCATAGCATTAAGAATATTTCAAGAGCTTAAATATTGGGAAAAATGTTTTCGAATAGGGCCGTGCTTAGAAAACTTCATGATACCAAACAGCGACATATGCTAGAAATTACTTTTACAACACCCCTGATAACGACCAATCTACAAAAATATATTACGTATTCTACAGCTTGTATCATATGATAATCTCATTGAAGTGACGCTGTGGCAAAACACCATCAACACATCAATTCTGAAATATGATAAGCCCGGGGTATCACGGAAAGAAGTTTCAGGACAAGATAGGCTTTTTGTACCTTTATAAAATATACAAAGTTCGAAAATGATATCGAATAGGCATATAAAATACCAGAAAAGTATGCTTGAGCTCTTTTATTGATAAAAAAGTAAAAAGTAGAATTCGGGAAAAATTCTGATAAAGGAGAATAGAAGGATACTGAATTTAGAATATCAGTCGGAGTACTGCTAAAACAAAATACAAAAATAGTCTTTTATCTATTTTTTGGCTTTCGTTAAACATTTCTCGCTTCCTGGATCATTTTTCAGTGTCATGTCTCATTAAAACCTAAAGAAAAGTTTTATATAAAATATGAAATAAATATTTTTGTAAATTAAGATATGGATTTTTTTGGTCATATAATATAAATTCTATTTAGCCTTCAAATAAAAATATATAACCTGTCTTAACTTTTTGGTTTTCTTAACTTTTCTCGCTTTCTGGATAATTTCTCAGTGTCATACAGAATCAAATCTAAGAAACATTTAATAAAATTATGAAATAAAATTGTTTGCAAATTAAAATAAGGTTTTTTTTTTTGCTCATAAAATAATACATTCTATTTGTTAGGTTCAAATGAAACTATATGATCTGTCTTCCTTTAAAAAAGAAGGAAAAGTTATCGTGCAGAGGATTCTCAAAAACGTTCTTTAACCAGAATTTGGGACGTGTTGAATAACGAGACAAAGCATTTCCGATTTTATTCCCGAGGCAATAAGTTTACATTGCATTGTTAGTTACGGTCGAGTTGGGACTCTGTGGGGGTGTGAGGTAGAATTTACACTGCGAGACTTGGAGAATGATTTCTATTCGTTTCACGGCCGCCAGGTTTCTGACATAACTACGCTCGTACTGGAGAGGCCGTTTTGGAAAAGTACTGAGCAAGTGTTATTCACAAGAGAAAGTTGCAGTTATGTTGCTTTTAGCATTAGTGTTGATTTCAATATTTGTACTTGGTCTGTTTATTCAAGTGATGAAGCATAAGAAGTACTGTTACAAGGACTACTCAAAATGTGGGAAACAACATAAAAACGTATGACCGTTTCCCTGGAACTGATCACCTATCTTGCAAAACTGATGTAAATGAGCAACCACCTTTTTTATATATTTTCTTGTAGCTTATATTTTAGAGAGAGAGAGAGAGAGAGTAGAGAGAGAGAGAGAGAGCTAAGGCGACCCTTTCAGAAAATTGTGAAAATTTTTACCTTTGCCATGACGGCTAATCTTAAAAGCCCCTAGAAGTGATTTCTTTGTCAAAGGTGTTCAAGGTTCAATCAAACCCTAGAACGTGTTCAGCAGAAAACAAGTTTACTACTATGAGATCAGGGCCTCTGTAACACGGTTTTTTCGCAATAACTTTTTATCTATGCATTTCATAAATATAACGCTTATTCAGAATACATATTATATCAACACATAAATTTTGAGTGTATTCTGCACTACGTAGGTTGAATAAATTTGGGTACTTATAATGTAAAAGTGACCTTTTTTGAAGACGGGCCAACTTACTCAGAGGAAAAGGTTTCGAACGCACTCGTTACGTAACTTATGACATCATTTCTTCCCTCTTTCTCGATGGAGATTGGCTGTACGTAACGAAGGCCTAAACCTCTGGCAACAATGACATACAAATTTAAATACAAGCAAAGCAGTACCCACCTATCTGAACTCTGGAACATCCCCACCACCGATAATTGTCATAATGAAAAAACCAACAAAATATGTTAATAAATACAAAAACACTTCGATTATTAGTCTAACTCCCAAAGTAAGTTTCCAAAGAAATTACAGTCTACTTTATAGATCACATTCAGATTGACAAGATGTAGGGAATAGTTGGTAATACCAAAAACATAATAGACAGATGATTGATAACTGCTATATCCAATGTCAAGCAATTTTTATTTATTGGCTATCTACCTATTTACTGAAAAAGAAATAGCCGTACCGTATATTGGCTTTTAAACCTTCACCAATAATTATCGTCAGAATGGTGACTTCATGAGGCTCCACCCACTTTCGCCTCGTTATTAATTCCGGATAACACTGAAGGCTATCATGGGCATTGTTGGATTAGAAAATTTAACTTCTGGCTATAAAAACTAATTTCTCGAGTAGTTGTAAGAAGTGCTAAATGATCCTCAAGGATCCCAGCAGTTGGTTTAAACGTTTAATTCATGTATATTACTGCTATACTGTTGCGGCACTACTGCTACAGTAGTATTACTACGCTAGCACCCACATCTATGTATCGTTCCACCATTCATAAAGTCTTTGGGTTTCAGAGCCGATGGCATTTCTGTCTGGTGGATGGGCGGGGCAACATTTAGTCAGAAGGTGTTTAGTTTTACCTTTGCTTACGTAATGAATGTTTTTCGACTCTTGGCTCGTAATCATTGGCCATGGCGTCGGCTAGTTCATTTTTACTCTATAAAATCAAAACTATCGGGTTTAGGTTATTGACAATGCTGACAAAATTTGTGTGTGGTAAAATATACATATGTCAACTTTCAGCTACATCCGATGCTTTGACAAGGAGCAAAGTCCAAAAGACCGTGTTACAGAGACCCTGAATCTCATAATAGGATATATTTCTGTAATAGGTATAGATACTTCCACCCATGCATGCATAAAGATCTGTTCTCATACAGTTTATTAGATGCATGTTATGAGACATGAGCGTGAAAGGATACACATTTAATTCAAATATAGTGCAACGAAAGATATACTATGTTGAAAGATTGTATGACATCAGTGACTGTTCTCATTTTTATACAACAAATGACCACTGATGTAGAAGGACAATCTTTCTGAGAACATCTTAGAAAAAGAAGGCCTTCTCTACCGCTTGACAGACTACTTAAAAAAAAAAAAAACTAACACTGTCTCTTCTCCCTAGTTTTTGAAGAGCACTAATGAAAATATCAGGAAGCATTTTTTCTTAATCTGGAGTATATTTATAGCTACGGGGGGAATAAAGTTATATCATGGATAATTTTACAGTTCCTCCACAAACGCAAAGTTTATTATTTATGAGCCTAAAGAGGTTGTTAAGGAGACCTTTTATTCTTTATAAGATCTTCCCTCAAACGACATTACTAAGCAGATACGAAATTTAAAAAATGGAGAGGAAAGGATTTTTGTTTAATAAAAATCATCAGAGCTCTAGATGGAAATTTGTAAAAAAAGGAAAAAGTAGATATTTAGGATAGATTTGATTTCAAGTTCCTAAAAGAGTTACTGCAGATAAGACCTTTAAGCCATTGCATACATAATCGCCATATGCCAACATTTTCTTAGTTAGAAGAACATAGATGATGCCAATGCTATTTCTCGTGGTACCCACGTCTACAAATGAGACCAATGAAACTCCTTGTTTGTTCTAAATATCGTTATTGTAACCCTTTAAAGTAGACATTCTTAAAAAGAATACTAGAGACCGTAAAATTAAAAATTCAGTATAAAACGAAATAAGTCAATATTTTATTTTATGTTGATTTTCTCTACCAGAGGGATGTTTCATAGTAAATCATTAATCAGTTTTGAATTTACAAAAGGTTGCTTGCATCATGGATATATTGTCACCAGAACACTTGACCTTTACGCAGTAACCGTACAAGCAAACTTGTTGTTAGTGAACTAAAACTCCTCAAAAGAAATTAGTCTCATTCGTTGCGATTATAATGTTTAGAAAATAATGATCGTGAAAAATATCAACGAACGAGGTGTAGACAAAAGCTTGTTAACTTTTCTGTCTTACATTATGAGTAAAATATCTTAACCACCTTGCCTCTTGCTAGTTAGTCAAGGATGATGATTCCCAGTTTCAAAGGTGTTGTGTATATTACAAAGATACTTCATGTTAATGACTCACGGATAAGATAGATTATATTATTCAAATTATTTTATTTGCACAGGAGAAAGGGTAACACTAATTTTAATCATTGCAATGGAAATAAATGATTTTAGTTTTGCTAATAAAAAACCATGATGTTCAAACTGAATGCTGGTTGAAAGTAAACAACTAACTTCACTGCCCTTATTTGTTGTCTAAAAGATTTTAATAACGGCATCCAGAGTTCTGTAATTCAAATGGGGGTAATGTAATGAATTGTTACGTCGAAAAAGGATAATTTGGCGGAAATAGCATTAATATTTTTTTTTTTTTTTTTTTTTTTTTTTTTTTTTTTTGTTTACAGCTGATAAAACTATCCTCGAATGATCTGTCATTTTCTGAAAAGCTATCCAAACTAAATCTATTTCCAAAGAATCATATCCTTATCAAGTTTTTCATAAGGGAATAATTCCGTAAATGTGATCAACGTTATAATTACTGAACAATTACGGGGCCTAATGCTGTAATAGAACATTATTTATTCAAATGGTCTTTAATATGTTCCAAGTATATGCCAGTAAAATAGCACCTGGGTCAGTATAGCTAGTCGGGTAATAATGAAATAATAAATTCGTTCATTATATATATATATATATATATATATATATATATATATATATATATATATATCTATATATATAGTATATATATATATATATATATATATACTATTAGGGAATATATGTATGACATATATATATATGATATATATATAGTATATATATGTATGTATATATATATATGATATATATATATATATATATATATATATATATATGATGATATATATCTATATATATATTATCTATATATATATATATATATATATATATATATATATATATAATTCAGTCAGTTATAAGCATATCCACAGAAAGTTAATTTAAACAACTATGTATTATCAACATTATACACGCACAAACATATATATGTTTGAATAACCTAATAAGCTTGTTTTTACAAAGTCGGAAGAACTGTGATGACTAAGTATGTCATAAAGCGTTCTTCTGCAAAAGGCGATGAAAAGCAATCACGTAACCCTTTAGGTTTTTACTGCGTCTGCACTTACTCAAACCTGAAGGAATTTGATAGTCTTCCATAACTCGTAAATATCTGCAAACTTTTTGTTGCTGACCGATGATTGCAGGTAAATGTGTGCCAGTGATAATATGAAAGCGGTATTCTGTCACAAACTATCGCATTTATTGACAGAGCAAATGTAGACTCCAAAATATAGAAACATTGTGCTTCATTACTAAATGTATTATTATGTAGCTCTGTTGATTAATAGACCACTCAGTGGAACTGCATACTGTCTGCAAAATAATGTATTTTCATCAACACCATCGAAAATAAGCTTTATAAGCGAGAAAAAAATCAGTGTTATCTAAATTCAATGGTAAAATACAGCGCTCTACTACCCTTGGCGATCAAAATAAAACATATATTTGATCCCATACAAGAATATGAAAGATTAAGATATAAAAGTGTTTTTCATTCTACAATAGTAATATTGATTCCTGGGCATAGTGCTAAGTCGAATGAAATGATGAACCAAGGTATTTTTAATGTCTCAGTGGACTGGACACCCGTAGCTTATTATTAGATTACCGTCTTGATGTCTTGTAACTTGTAATGCTGTTGATTTTTGATGGCATGAGTAATAGGTAACAATACTACTACTACTATTGGTACCAATAATAATAATAATAATAATAATAATAATAATAATAATAATAATGGTAAGAAATTCAGAATCTCGTGAAGAACAATCTGTGTCATAAAAATGCACAATTATATAGAGTATATTCAAGCTATTTTTAATGTCACCGTGGACTGGACACGTGCAGTTTATGTTATTAGATTACCGTCTTGATATTGTCTTTGTAATACTGTTGATTTTTTATGGCATGAGTTTATAGGTAACAACTACTACTACTGCTATTACTACCACCAATAATAATGATAATGGTAAGAAATTCGCAACCTCGTGAGAACAATCTGTCATAAAAAATGCACAATTATATAGTAAAGTATATTGCAATGTAAAACATAGTCTTTCGAATAAGTTGAACGGTGTTGACATTAAAATGTTGACACTAACCTGTGCCAGAGAACGCTTATTTCGCGAGAAATGAATGAGAAAATTTATTTTCAACGGACAGTGCTGTTAAAGTTACTGCCCTCAACAAAACAGTGAATATTTTACTCTTTTCGGAATGCAGGTCAAATCTCCTAGAGGGAGCTGAATCTTGAGGGAAATGCGGCTCTCTGATTTTTCATGTTTAGCCGTCATACCTGTGATGCTAAGTTTTCATTCCATCAAATTTTACTGGATTGCTTCACAATGAATACATAACCGTTTTCACATCTTTTATATTTGATTTCTGTAAATCTGTGTTTTTTATTAAAGAAAGTTTTTTCATCTTCACTTATCCGAATGCATTGGGGAAATCATTAATTAACGTCCAGAAAAAACCAGTTTGTAAAGATGTAGGAGGTTATGAGATTCCCAGTAGGGATTGTGATAAGTCATACTATGGATATACAGAAAATCTCACTCGTGGAGATTAACTCATCATAAATGCCTCAGTTAAATATGGACAAAATATTTCGGCAATCTTCCAGCATAAAGATATAACTAACCATACCAATGGATTGGAAATCATCCCGAATTTTATACAAGAGCAGCTGTCAATACAAATGTCAGGTGGTGGAATCTTCACTGATAGCATAACAAGATTATAAGATCAACCTTTCCAATGGAGTGTGGGACTCTGACCATATAGACAATATCTTCCTTAAGGCAACGATGAAGCAGATTAAGACAATTAGCAGAACCAACGTTGGCTTAGCGGTGACCCCAGGCATCACCGAAGGGCATATCTCCCACTATATATTTCGCCAATGTAACTTCTGTCATTCACCCCTTGATATGGGTGGAAGTTAGTCCACTGGAAATATAGACCTTACCTTTAAACCAGAATATTTTAATAGGCCTTTAAAAACTGAGATGTATCCTGTTTAACAAAAGAATCTGTCTTTCCTATATATAGATATATATATATATTATATATATATATATATATATATATATATATATACTATATATATATATATATATATATATATATATATATATATATATATATGCTTATCATGTTCCATGCGCTTCTCGTATCTGGAAATGTAACGAAACTTTGTCCTATGTAGTACATAGCATCACTCAACCAAATACTGTAAATTGCATTTGCCATCGCTGTTGGCAGATCCAATCCATCATCCACAAGAAATCGGTTTAAAACCTACACGAGAGCCATTTCTGTTTACAGCTCCCAGCAGATTACAACTGGTCATATAAAATACAAACAGGTGATGAAATTCCCCAGAGGAATGAATCTGAGTTATCAATACTTCATAGAAGGGGAAAATGATAGAAGTAATGAAAAAAGCTTAAAGGTTAGCACTGCCCACAGTAAAAAGAATTTTGTTGCTCGGTGTGACTGAAGTACTTATAACAGTGAGAAAGACACGATGACCTTTTAAAAAAAAATGCCGCTGAAGATGATATATAGTAGAGAAACTGAGTGTCGGAAGAATTTGTTATGAAAAAGATAAATGGTAACTTTCTCCATTGGAAAGTAAACTACATTTTTAATGAGTTCGGTTCGTTTCGGTCTTATTTCATTTAAGCCATAAGCACTCATCTACTAAAATAAATAGGGTCGGCATATACATAACCCCCTACGTTGTTTAGGCCGTAAGACGTTTCAGCCGTTTACCAGTTTGGATGTTACGGCCTAAATGACTTACGGCCCAAAAGACCAGGACCGTTTTCAATTATTACTTCTTAGTCAGCAGTTAGTATAAAAATAATCACTGGATGTCCCGAGAGCCTTGTGAAGGGTTTACTGATGTTATCATGCAACCTTTTTTAAAGCCGACATAGCAGGAAGGATGAACTCAGATATGCTGGAAATAGTATCACGTACTATTCCAGAAATGACATTACTATTGTTTGTTTGTTTGTTTGTATGGTGTATATACGTTGCATGGAACCAGTGGTTATTCAGCAACGAGACCAACGGCTTTACGTGACTTCCGAACCACGTCGAGAGTGCCATTATTATTATTATTATTATTATTATTATTATTATTATTATTATTATTATTTGTTTTGTTTATCACAGTCCTCCAATTCGACTGGGTGGTATTTATAGTGTGGGTCACCGGGTTGCATCCTGCTCCTTAGGAGTCCATCCACTCTTTTCACTATGTGCGCCGTTTCTAGGATCCCACTCTTCTGCATGAGTCCTGAAGCTACTTCAGCCTCTAGTTTTTCCAGATTCCTTTTCAGGGATCATGGGATCGTGCCTAGTGTTCCTATGATTATGGGTACAATTTCCACTGGCATATCCCATATCCATCTTATTTCTATTTTCAGGCCTTGATACTTATCCATTTTTCCCTTTCTTTCTCTTTACTCTGGTATCCCATGGTATTGCGTCATCAATGAGTGATACTTTCATCTTGAGTTTGTCAATCAACGTCACGTCTGGTCTATATGCAGTATCACCCTATCTGTTCTGATACCATAGTCCAGAAGATCTTTGCCTGATCGTTTCTATCACTCCAGGTTGGTGCTCGTACCCACTTATTACTGCAAGGTAGCTGATGTTTCTTGCACAGGCTCCAGTGGGAGGGCTTTTGTCACTGAATCATGCCTCTTTTTGTACTGGTTCTGTGCAAGTGCCGGAAATTCGCTTGCTATGTGGTTTATGGTCTCATTTTTCGTATTGCTGCACTTCCTACATATGGGAGATATGTTATTTCCATATATCGTTCTTTGAACATATCTGGTCTTAGGGCCTGATCTTCTGCCGTGTTATCATTCCTTCAGTTTCCTTTTTGAACTCTCCCCTCTGTAACCATTGTCATGTGTCATCGCTGGCCAGTTTCTTTAGTCTGTCTCATGTATTGTCCGTGCATTGGTTTGTTGTGCCAGTCCTCTGTTCTGTTTGTCATTCTCCTATCTCTGTATATTTCTGGGTCTTCGTCTACTTTTATCATTCCTTCTTCCATGCACTCTTGAGCCACTCGATCACTGGTTTTCAGATACTGCCCCAGTGCTCTGTTCTCGGAGTTGACCGCAGTCCTCTATACATAGTAGTCCTCTCCCTACTTCTTTTCGTATTTTGTATAGTCTGTCCGTATTTGCTCTTGGGTGTAGTGCTTTGTGTATTGTCCATATGTTTCCTAGTTTTCTGATCTATGTTGCGGAATTCTGCCCTCGTCCATTCTACTATTCCTGCGCAGTAACTGATTACTGGTACTGCCCATGTGTTTATGGCTTTTATCATATTTCCGGCGTTGAGTTTTAACTTGAGTATCGCCTTGAGTCTCTGCATATATTTTTTCCTGATCGTGTCCTTCATCTCTTGGTGTTTTATATCCCCTCCTTCAATTATTATTATTATTATTATTATTATTATTATTATTATTATTATTTATTATTATTATTATTATATTAATTTACAAACCTCAACTTCATAACAAAATTGGGACCAAAAGGAAGTATTAAAACTACATTAAACTCTCAACACAAAAGGCAATATCAGCGATTTTCCCATCGGAAATTTAACAACAGCGTAATCAGAGTAGAAATATTATGAGAATATTGAATAATATTTCATTGACGACATAACTATTATGTAAGAGGTGTTTAGCTTTTCATTGTTATCAGAATCATCCCTCAAAGAATTTTATTTGTATAATTTCAGAATAATAGTGATCTTATCATAAACCAGGTATATTAAAACGCTACGATAACATTATTCACTTAATAATTTCGCAATGAGAATTCAAATGATATCTTATTTTAACATTATTGGTAGTCTGTGAAACTACATAAGTGTAACTTTTGTTTTTTATTTTTATTTTTCTAAAATAGTGAAAAGATTAATTCATCTTCGGTTGGTAGGTGTAAGTATAGGAATATTACCCCAAGGTGTGAATATAATTTTTTCCCAACTTCTTATTTGTCTTAATATTTCCTTCTAAACTCAAGATATACCAGTAAGATTCGATAAGAAACTACTCAAGATACTTGATTATTATGCTCTCAGATCCATCCGTGATAACATTATGTACTGATATTGTCAAGGATGAATTTGAATCAAGATAACGATTATTGACATTAGGAAAAAGAATCGTTGATTCTTGATAGGAAAAGGAAAGTATTGACGTATTATTGTATAGAAATGGGAAATGATGTCAATTCAAACCAAACCAAATTTACGTTAATTCTTTTAAAGACTAAATTCGCCAAGTTAAAATCAGAGCTGTATACTAAACTTACATTATATTGTTATAATTATAACAATATAATTTAAGAATAATTCTTGATGTTATTTAGAAATATTAATTACAAATAAAGTTTGACTTGGCTTTCTAATTTTATTTCTTGTAAATTGTTAGGATAAAATCACTGAGTGAAAAAATGTAATAAAGTCCCATTTAACCTAATTTTACAGATATCTAGCTTTGTTTCGCTTGGAAAGATAATGATTAATGAAAAATGAATGTTGCGAGATGGAACGTTTTGAAAATGGCACATCTACAGAAGCACAAAATAACGAAGTAACAAAGTGTTTGGCTACTGTTTTTTGGTGTCTTGTGTCTTTTTCATCATTTCAATGGTTAGCTGACGAAAAAACGTAACTCGCAATATACAATAAATTATTTCTCACAGTAAAGATGGCGATTTTCCTCGTATTTTAAAACCAGAACAAATCCTTGTGAAAAAAGAGAATCCAAAGGGTAATTAAGGATTATTATTGATTATACTTTTCTCCAACTATATATATATATATATATATATATATATATATATATATATATATATATATATATATATATATATTATATATATATATATATAATTGATATATCACACAATGATGAATGAAAAGATTAAGTAAAGATTTTATAAAACAGTCACGTCATAAATGAAATATCCAGCGCTCTGTCCCACCTTAATTAATTGAGTTTCCTAGTCCACTTATAGACTAATGATTATCCGTTAATCAGTTATCATGGATCAGTTATCACTGTTACTGGATAACTGACTACTATCAATACACATTTTAACAATTACCCAACACTTAAAGACGTCCGAGAATTTTGCTTTGCGAAAACAGTTCATGAGTGAATATTTGTTGCCTTTGAAAAAGTTATACGCTCTATTAAAATTACACTTAATTAGTCAATACAAGAACAAGTAGCAAGTAGCAGCCGTAAAAGTAGCTCCACAATTATCATATGTACTTGCTATCTCTCTCTCTCTCTCTCTCTCTCTCTCTCTCTCTCTCTCTCCTCTCTCTATCTCTCTCTATATATATATATATATATATATATATATATATAAGTATATATATATATATATATATATATTATATATATATATATCTATATATATATATATATATATATATATATATATATATATATATATATGTATATATGTATATACATATATATATATGTATATCCCACCGCTGCCACCACAATTGTCACTGAGGTTCCAACCTCAGTACATTTTAAAAGGGAAAATATGTTGGTAGCAATGACCGTGCAGCAAGGCACTGAGTGACATCCGTTCTCTCTCTCTCTCTCTCTCTCTCTCCTCTCTCTCTCTCTCTCTTACCTAAGACAATTAAATCAGACTTGTGAACTACAAAAATACATTTATTTAAGAGCAAAGCATTAACTAAATAAATCAGGTTCTTAACATACCCTGGGGATTGAACCAAACCCACTCCATCCCTCCTTTACAATAACCATCATTAGTTTAGTCATAAAACTAGGAAAAGTCATAGCACAGTCTAGTAACACCAAGGAACATCAGTTAAGTTCCAATTTCTGAATAAGTTACCAGATCAGTCCCCCTTTGGTCCAGATGCAACCCATCAACACAGATTACACACACTTAACCAAAAACACAATTAAAGAAGCCATCTTGGCCCATCTTGGCCCTTTGCTGATTTTGTATCGTTCTCCATTTTTAGCTAACTTACTCTTACTATGTAGGGAATAGCTAGCACGAATGCATGCACGAATTAACACACAAGACACTCCAAGATAAGTGTCGTCACTAATTTCGTCACAAGTTCATGACGTCATTATACGATCATTGTTCATGCCCAAGAATCTTCCCCAAACCAGATTCAGAAGGCATATCTGCTTCCACTCGCGCATGGACACAGGACGTGGTCTATTCTGCTTAGGCAGCGACCGTCGACATCGCGCCACCCAAGAAGTTCGTGTGAGCATTTCCAAAGTTGAGCTGTCTTGATACTTTAGGACCACTGTTTCCATGAAGAGTTAAATTGATGACGTCCTACATTCTAAGAATGTCACTGCTCATCGTGTCCTCTTAATGAAAAAAAAAAAAGATAATCCATGGAT
Organism: Macrobrachium nipponense; assembly: GCF_015104395.2. Classification (NCBI taxonomy): domain Eukaryota; kingdom Metazoa; phylum Arthropoda; class Malacostraca; order Decapoda; family Palaemonidae; genus Macrobrachium; species Macrobrachium nipponense. The sequence goes on along the minus strand of NC_061093.1, from coordinate 52,741,753 downwards.
AAAATTTTCAAAGGCACAAATCATATTCATAAATATATATATATATATATATATATATATATATATATATATATATATAAATATATATATATATATATATATATATATATATATATATATATATATATATATATATATATATATATATATATAATATATCTATATATATACATAGATGTATATACATAGATATATATATATATATAATATATATATATATATATATATATATATATATATATATATATATACATATATACATATATATATATATATACTATATATATATATATATATATATATATATATATATAGATGTATATATATAGATATATATATATATATACTTTTAGGCATAGTTTTTCTCTAATACAATTTTCGTTAAAGCAATTGCTTTAGTGGCATCAATAAGTTTTCTGCAGGTATCTTCATACCGACGAAGTTTTTTCCGATTCTCGTTCGTCAATTTTCTGGTGAAATATACGCAGACTTCCTTCTTCCATTTATTGAATTTTGTCACGACAGCTGTTTCGCCTTATGGCATTATCAAGCGACTACTGACTTACAATCTGACCTTTCGGCCTATTTATCTCATCGTGTGGGAGATGACCTCGAGGTATGGGTACTGTTAGTCTAGGGATTAACAGCTTAAGGGCGTTGTTTTAGTTACAAAGAAGATAAAGGACATAAGGTACGCGACAATAAGAGTGAAAGTTAAACAGTGTTAAATAAATATTCGTACCTGCAATGAAGCTAGAGTTTCCAAAATGAAATGTTTAAAATTTAATATTGTTACAGGTTGGTTTTAGATAAAAATTATTCAAAAATACAATGCCATGTGCTAGAGTTTCCATAAATGTATGTTTAAAATTTAATATGTTACATGTTGGTTTTAGATAAAAATGACAAAATTACATACAGGAATGAAAATGAATATAGAAATCTAAAATATATATATATATATATATATATATATATATATATATATATATATATATATATATATATATTATATATATATGGGTGTGTGTGTAAGTATACATGTATGTGTATATATATATATATATATATATATATATATATATATATATATATATATATATATATATATATAGTGTGTGTGTGTGTGTGTGTGTGTGTGTGTGTGTGTGTGTGTGTGTGTGTATAGACGCTAACAATAAATGTTAAAGCCTGGATCATCCTTCTAATTTCCTAAATGCTCGATGGCTATTGAGGAAGTTGCTAAGAGTTCGTTTTAATTGTACAACTTTTCCCTTAACTTTTACATTTAGGGAGGAAATAGAAAACTATACTAATCCGACAAAATTAATGAGGAAATATAAAGAAAGAATGTAGAAATCTTGTCCGCGGGGGGTTCAGGTAGAAGGCGTGATTTGTATACTGGCACAGGAGAGACCAAAAAAAAAGCTAAAAAAAAACGTGCGCATTTATTCGATTAATAAGAGTAATTAATATTCAAACACCTTACCCCTCTTCGAGTGTTGATCCATGACTATATCACAAACCTCTGAGAACGCTCGGTTCAGTTTACCTATGGCAAGATGAAACTAGATATCTATCATGGCAATCAGACACGTCACTCTGACAGGAGGTCTTAAGTATGCATCAAATACCACAGGTTGTCTGGTGTCATGCTCAAGACATCGTGACGAGAGTTTCTCTCTCTCTCTCTCAATTAACCCGAAATTATTACCCATTGTAAAGGTCTATTGTTATCATTAGTCTGAAACGTTGTTCCTTTCTTAGTCAAATTTTACCGGACGTTGTTGCTTTTGACAATTATGTCATAGAAACCGAGTGAAGTGTCAACGGATTCTTCACAAGGGGCACAAAATACTGTCTATTTTAAGTTTTGAGATTTAACTTCCGCAATATTTTCAAAAGAAAAACGGTTCCACGGTTTCGCGAGAATAAGATAATTTCTGGTACAAGGCACTGATACACCATGACATCTGAGAGGAATATGCATTCTCAACGATCTTTGTACAGATTTTTGCCTCAAAGAGGGGAAAGGAAATTCATATCCCTTTCACTAGTCTTATTGGTCCATGTACCCACGATAACACGTTGAATATTTATTTTCATCGTATATTTTTTCGAAAAATTAATGTAGTGTAATTGTTTTTAGAAACTGCTAAATATGTGGATTAGTTATCTTTCTAAAAAAATAATATACGCCACATTTCACGGTACTTTAAACAGTCTTCTTAAGAGATGTAACCAACTCCTGGTTATATTAACGTCTCTCACATCTTAGCTCACGTCACTTTCTCCCGTCCAGGCATCCTTGCTTATTTTGCTTTGAACAGAGCTGGCAGACACCCTTCCTCCTTCATATTTCCCGAGGACACGAAAGGCATATTCAGCAAAGTTTTATGGAACAGATATTCGGAGGATAGCGTGAGAGAACCAGTCACCTCATATCAAGTGGAGGCGCTGAGCAAACAAAGAGGCTTTTGTCTTTGAAATGTGATCTCCGACGTCCTTCAAGGTTTAAGCTAAGGAGTGACTGCAACTGTTTGGAGACGGTTTGTAAAGATCCACATGATACACGCTTAGTACTTACTATTGTTTACAGTGAAGAAGAAAACGTATTATTTTTTCATTGCCAACAACTGCTATTTTCATTACTATAACACCACATGATATACGCTTAGTACTTACAAAGGTTTACAGTGAAGAAGGAAATGTATTAATTTTTTTGTGTTTTTTGCCAACAACCGCTATTTTCATTACTATAACACTGCTTGAATTATGAAAATACTTTAGCAGTAAATAAGGGCCTATTCGAATAAATAAAAGTAAAAATGGTGCTACTGATCCATCAACCACTTTCCCTCCCTTTAGCTCATTAATGATGCCATTGATGTGCTAATGAGGAGGGGGGAATTAATGACGTCATTTTGATTAAGGTGAATCAGCATCGCTTAAATTTTCTCTAGATTAAAATTTAGATAAGTTCCACACTTCTTTTCAGAGATATTTAGCAGTGATCTTTCATGACTCATGACCCCCAACCCCCTTTTTTAGTTGATTTTGCTCTATTAACAAAATAATGCACTTGCTTATGCATATTAGGCTATTTTCTTCCACAGCAAGTTATACGAGTAATGAATAAAAAAACGATCACTCCCTTTGTATCTAAGGTCATCTACCCTCACAATAATATAAAATCTTGCAAAAACAACAGGCGCATAATATAATCATTTTTACTTGATTTAGAACATCCAATAACGAGAAACAGGTGTGTAATAAAAACAGGTCTCCTTTCTGGTGAGGAAAAATAGGATAAGGATGCGGTGGATATGCTTTGTTTTTTTTTCTCTCTTATGGGGGGGGGGGGGGGGGGGAGTTTGGGGGACGGGTGTAATCTGCGTCGGGGTTTCTTTTAAGAAAAATTTTCTTTGGGGGGGCAGGGGACGGGTGTAGTCTGCTTTAGGAGGCATTTTTTTTTTTCAAAGAAGAATGTTTTTAATTACCGAGATCTTTTCAATTCTGCTGAAACTTATCTGGAAACTTGTATTTTTCTCTCAATTTCCTCTATATATTGGAACAGTATATTTGCCAAAGTGGTAATTTCTACAAAATTTTGCAGGGGAATCACATCTCCGCTCTGTCTTAAATACCAATGAAATTATATTACTTCCCCTTCGAATCCAGTTGAGCAGATGATATTGAATAAAACGACATTAGCGCGTAACCTAGTAACTCTATAACTCATACGAAATCACATCATAATCAATAAGTAAGAAAGATGTCATGTCTCTACAGTTCACTTCCAGGATATCTAATTTATCATTTATATTGCATTTCCTTGATAACTAATTGAAGGCTTTTAGCATCGGCGGTACACTGTGGATGGAATGAGAAGTTATTTCCATAATTGCATTGAGCTATTTAAATAATTGAGGTTCTCTTTAGGTATCCACTAAACATTTTTTTAATAAAAAAAATCCATCAACTAACTTTGAGTAAAAGTCTCCGTTTTATGATCTCGTGCATGCGCATACATTCACGTGCGTGAATGCGTGTTTTCTCTTTAGTTCTTGTATTTGAAAATGGTTAGCACGATCGCTTTTTTTTTTTTTTACCATATTTTTTTTTTGCAAAAGTAAAAAACAAATAAAAAATACTGTGATAAAGAGGAAGAATTCTACCGTTATTAACTTTATCATCACCTTACTTCATTACGTCATTTCCTGATAAGCATATTTCTCATATAATGTGTATGACGCTTCGTAACTCGATCATTTATACAAAATGCATCAAGAAATCAACTAAATTTCGTAAAAAGAGCATCATTCTCCCCGCGACTCTTTGTTCCACGTGATCAAATCTTTCCCCTTTCACTGCCGAGGTGTAATGTTCCCTTAAGTGCCAATGCTATTCTTTTATTCAGCCAACGTCTGTACTTCATTTCCCAAATGGACT
>NC_061093.1:52725078-52736801 GCF_015104395.2 Macrobrachium nipponense | reverse complement strand
TCAAGAGCCTTACTTAAATCTTGTAATAATATTTTATACGTACATATTAAAAAATGATCAAAATTGGGTGGTATATACATATAGGGATCGGTACTAATCGTTAAAAGTTCTTTTATACTTGAAATATTATTCAAATCTTCTTTATTAAATTTTTGTCTCGTTATCACTATACTATTCTTACTATATTTTTTTGAATCATAAAATATAAATAATTTATTATTAATGAATGATGATTACTTTCATTATGTTGTAAATCACTTAAAACGATTAAATCATCGTCGTTATTTTGAGAAATAAATCTTATTAAAGAATATAATAATTCGTGGTAATGTTTGAGCGCCGCTTCGTAATTTTTATCGCGTAATGTTGTATATATGTTATTTACAATAGACATGATGATTTATACTAACGCCCCCCTCTTGATTATAATTACTTATATAACGCGAAAACCATTTAAAAAAAAAGTTTAAATCAAACTATTACTATTATTACAATAAATTCGAAATTTTATTTTTATAATAATAATAATAAAACATGTTTACAATAAATTTTCAATTTTATTTTGAAAATATTTATTATATAAATCCTGTTGGCTAACATAATTATTATTAATTTTATCTACTTTAGGATTACAATAATTACAAAGTGAACATATTATAGCATCATTAATTAAATTTGAATTAAACACATTATGATGATAATTTCCATCATCACCATCATTTCTTATCATAGTGTCATTTAATAAATAATTAAATTTATCGTTATTGTCAATAGGCATAAATAAATTATCAAAATTTATCGGTGACTCGATCCCTCCCTCCTCCTTTTCATCGCTATTCATCAACGATAATAATAATCCTTTTTCCCCATTTTCTTCATCATCATCATCTTTAGAAAGGGATAAATTCATCGTGGTGGCTGATGAACCAGTAGTCGTCCTTCTTTGTCTTTTCACACCACTATCCATTAACAATTCTCCTTTCCTTTTTTCTTGTTTTCTATCTCTATTTAATAATAATAATCCTTCTTCTTCTTCTTTTTTATCATCATCTTTAGATATATCCATCATCATCATCATCATGTTTCTATCATCACTATTCAATGATGATGATAATAATCCTCCCCCCCCTTTTTCATCAACTTTAGTAGAGGAGGACATGGGTGGTGAATCGTTCGTCGTCGTCGTCGTCGTCCTTGTCCTTGTCCTTTTCCTATCAGCACCATCATCATTCAATAATAATAATAATTCTTGTTCATCATCATCATCATCATCATCATCGCCATTAAGATTGGATAAATTCATCGCAGTCGTCGTCGTCGTCGTCGTCCTTTTCCTATCATCATCATTATTATTATTCAATAATAATAATAATTCTTGTTCATCATCATCATCGTCATCATCGCCATCATCATTGCCATTAAGATTGGATAAATTCATCGCGGGCGAATCAGTTGTCATCGTCGTCGTCGTCGTCGTCGTCCTTTTCCTATCATCAACATCATCATTCAATAATAATAATAATCCTTTTTCACCATCACCATCATCATCATCATCGCCATTATTATCACTACGACTGTTAAAATAGGATAAATTCATCGCGGGTGAATCAGTCGTCGTCGTCGTCGTCATCCTTTTCCTTTTCCCGTCATCTTTGGCCAAAAGAGATCTTCTTCTTCTCTTTTGGTTTGCTAGTGGTGGCGGTGGTGGTGGTGAATTAATCCTCATTCTTTTTTCAACATTCGTTGTTGTTGTTGTAGTTTCATTTTCCAAAAGTCTTTTTTTATTATTAGGACCCATCTCCAACAAGTTGAAAAATTCACTCGTAGTAGAATACGATCTTGTCGGTATTCTATTATTTATAATTTCAATTAATAAAGCATATTTATCAATATCATTATAATTATTCAATAATGAAATTTCATCGATGATTTTAGTAATTTTTTCGCTCAAATTAGTTTCTTGATTTATTTTGTCTATTTGTAAAATTTGTCGTATCATATTGTTATCAACGAATGAATCGCTTTTTTCGTATTGTAAAATTTCTTTAACTTGACCAATATCAATATCTTTGTTTTGGTTGAAAATAAGTAAAAGTTTTGCGCTTAAATAGCTAAATGGTTTTGCAATGGTTGTTGTTGTCATTTTTTATTTTTATTTTTTTTAAATCATTCGCTAAACTTAGTGACGTTGATGTTATTCTTTCAATATGATAATTTTTAAACTCTTCAAATGTTTTTAGCTTTTTAATAATATCATCATCATCATCATTATGATGATGATATTTTTCAAAATTTATTTCTTTACTCGAAATATAAATAAAATTTTTAGATATAGTTTTGTTCAGTTATTATTATTTTTATTTTTTAATTTATATGGATATCCAAAATCATAGTAACCAAAATCGTATATTATAATTTTCTTTGATTAAAAAATTTCTATTTAATTTCTGTAAAAGGCATGTTACAAAATCCTTTTTTGCTTTTGTGAAGCATTTTTATAATAATAATAACAATAATAATAATAATAATAATATTCATTTTTATCATAATAGTGATTCCAATGATCTGAAAAGACTGAATCTCTCAGTATATTAAAAGGGAGAATGGTTGGTGGATAAATTTTTATAAAAGGGTTGACGAGATGAAGTGGAATAATCATTACATTGTCTTTATGCATTATGATGATGATTATAATATATATGAGTAATAAGAGTTTTTAAAAAGGATGATTACTACTACTACTACTATATATCTTTTTTTAAATTTAAAAAATAATCATAATGATGATGATGAAAGTTAAAGTATATAATTTATCCGAACCAGTTGATATAGATTATACTCTTAAGTATATTGTATCAAAACAATACAAGTGTAAAAGATTTCTAATTCCAAATGAAATGGAAAACTTAAATTTAGAAAAAATAAAAGAAATAGAGATGGCAAAAACAGGTATAGATAGCATTTACTTTGTAAAAAAATTAATTGAATGATATGAATATTATAGGTCGATATAACAAAAATGGTATAAAATTTTATTTTGAATTTATTAATGATGATAACCATGGATACATGTTTATTTCATCCCTTTTATATTTATTCTATAAGGTATTAGATATGAAAAATATAAATATTAGAGACGAGGCTAATGATAAAATTAATCAAAATGTCATTTCGTTTCTGAAACAAATGGCTGAATCCGATTATAAAAACAATTTTAACTTTTATTCCAAGTGCGATTTTAACGCATTCTTATATAATTATAAAAGTATAACTAGTTTATAATCATCAGCATCATCATATATTCACGTAAATATGAGATTTTTTAGTTACATTATTTTTATTACGAAAATCTTCACTACGCAGAATGAATTTTCCACTATTAGAACTCGCCTCTTTTTCTATCATCGATGCAATTAAATAATATTTAGGAGGAGTAAAATTATTATTATTATTATTCTTTGAAACATTGACATAAATGCGTTTATAAAATGAAGAAAAACAATATGGACAATTATTATCATTATTATTATTAAAGTTGTAATAATAATAAAAAAAGTTTTGGCAAATTATACAATATTTTATAAAATCCATTTTTTATATACCGGTAGAACCAAATCCTCCCTTTCCTCTTGTATTATTTCCCCTTTTATCGTCGTCATTATTATTATTATTCTCACCACCACCACCACCACTACTACTACTCTCTTCTTTTAATACTAAATCGGGACAAGTAGTTTGACATAACCTCGCATTAGCTAAAAGAGCGCCCGGTTTTATTACAACAGTCTTGTTTTGGGATGTATTCATTAAAATTAATTTATTCGCTACATTTTTTAATCTAATAGATTGTTTAGCTAATGTTTTATCTATATTAAAATATACATTTTTTTTATCATTTTTACGTAAAGAAATTTTCTTTACGATATACGGATATTCCTGTACAGTATTAGGAAGTAAAACAATCTCTCGATGATTTGTATTATAAATTTTTTCCATTTTGATCTTTTATTTAAAAAAAACTATATCTTACATATATATATATATATATATATATATATATATATATATATATATATATATATATATATATATATATATATATATACGTATATTTTTTTTTATAAAAAATTATGAATGACGGTTATATTTACGTATTAATTGTTGAAGTTCGCGTAATAATAAATTATCTTCACCATCATCGTTATTATTATTATTATTATTAACTTTTTTCAATCCGTCATCATTTTTATAATAAAAATTATTATTATTAGACATTTTCATTCCATCATTATCATTATTATCATTAGACGTTTTTATTCCATTGCTTTTTAAAATGGTTTGCACTTCATCATCACTCGCTTAATTTTTTGATTCGACGATATATTGGCAAATGGTGGCGAAGGAAATTCGGGTAGCGAACTTAATAAATTTTCTATCGTTGTGACAATTTCACTCCATATACCCGGGGGGAAAGATTCATTATTATTATTACTATTTTGAATTCGATCCAATTCTATTTCCGGTAGTGTTTCTGGAATATTATCATTAAAAGTAAATAAATTACTTATATTTATCGGAGACGTTATCGTCGTCGTCGTTGAAATCTCTGGTAAATGTCGAATAGATAAAAAACCATTTTCATCATCATCATTAGAAGTAGAAGGAAGAGGAATAGTATTTTTTGAATTCATATTTTTTATTTATTCAAATAGTTTTACCTGTAAATGTACCGATAAATGTAACTGTATTCGTATCTTCATTACAAATGAGATATATAAATGGTCTATTTAATAAAAGTTCGGGGGGGCCACCATCCGTCATATAACAATGCGCGCTAGATCGTATACATGTACCCCTTTCGTCATTTTTAATTTCTACAATGCCTTCGTAATTCACATTTTCGATCGCACGTTGGTTATTTTTAAACATTTTATTAATAAACATTGGCGTTTCTATTAACGCTTGCATTTCGGGTATATGTGAAAATGTTTGATTAAAAGTATATTTAACTTTGTGAATAAATTTGGGCATAGTAATACCGGAAAATGATTGATACGATCCATGTTTACGCATTACGTCTATAATTTGGTATAGACTTGCTTGTGGCAATATGTTTTCTACTAATGCGCGTGGCGTAACTATGTCATGGGGAAGAATGACAAACATACTATTACGATCACTTCGGTAAGGTATTTGATACACTTTACAATCTAATGGTCCAAACATTAGAGACACACATTTAATCCGGCACTCTTTTATATAATGCATCATATCAATGTAAAACGATTCTTCAGGGCCAGTACGGAAAAGCTCACGTTTGGTACAATCTGAATTAAATTTATAAAACCATTTATCGTCAAATCTTGATCGACAGAAAAATGAATATCTAGCTGAAGGAATACTATCTAAAACTGTATCCCCCGACCATCCCCGTTCCTCCGCCCATTCATTTATCTTTCTTAAATCATTTACATTAGTAGGTTTAGTAAAAATATCAAAAATGACGTGTTTACCGAGTTTTTGTTTTACCTTGTATACATAATCCGCATCGATACTATGATTCTCCGGTACGAATACCAATACGATATGTTGAAAATTGTCAGTCGCGAGCTCGGCATCGAGTAACTCAAAAGTGCCACGTCTATCAAGTTCCAGTTCAGTGTTATCACTAGTGGCTAAAGATACCGTTTTAACTAAATTTAAAATACTTTGACCGTCTAAAATTGTATCAGACGTATCATGATTGGGAATATTGGTAAATAATTGAAATAATAATTTGTTATACAAGTTGTTGTTGGTCGTCTTATTCACCGCCGCCGCCGCTTTGATCTTATTCATTGTCGCTTTTTTTATTGAAAAATGAAAATTGTCTTCATATATTTTTGTTTGGAAATTAAAAAAATTATTTTTTAAAAATTTGTAAAATCGTGCCTAATAAATGTGTACTAATAATTATTATTATTATTTTATCACATACAGATCATTTTTTTTTTCTCTCAATTAATCAATCGTCATATAACAACAGCAGCAGCAGCAGCAGCAGCAGCGACAGTAGTAGTAGTAGTAGTAGTAGTAGCGTAATTTTTTTTTAAAAACCCTTTCTCATTTTAGAATGTGCAATTGAAAACTATTACTACTACTTTTTTTTTCCTCAGTCGAACTATATATATAGATATATATTTTTTTTTTGCAAATAATAATAAATACAATGTTTATCATCATCATCATCTCATTATTATTATTATTTTTTTTATTATTATTCCTATTATTTTTTTTTTATTTAAAAAAATAAAAAAAGAATCGATTCTTCGTCTTAATTAAAAAAAAAAAAAGATAAGATAACCAATGACAAAAAGGGATGAAATTAAAAGGTTTTATACCAAGAAAATGAAAAGATATATTAAAAATATAACAAGGGTATGGGAATAGTTTTAGATAAAAATGTTATTAATTACATTTTGAAAATAATATTAGCATCAATTAGTATTTCACACGGAGATATATGCGAAATTATCGACTTGTTCGCTTTACATATCATTCCTTTAATGAAAGAATGTCATCATCATCATCATCATCGTCGTCGTCATAGTCGTCGTCGTCCTAAATTTTCTATTCGACGAAAATCATCATCATCGCCGTTGCTCCTAGATAGGCAAAATACGGGAAAATCTATACAAAAAACGTCTTTTTCGATGATGATTGATGATAATAATAATAATACCGTCACAGAATTGATAAAAATGTTTAAATTTTAAAAAGATTCACATTTTCAATTTTTTTTATACAAGTTTTTTTAAAAAAAGTATAAAATGCGTAGCGAAATCAGCACAAAATGGTTTTTGAAAAACCATCATAAAATTATTTGCTCATTTGAAGATGAACAATATTACATTATTTTCGAACATAAAATTCGGAATAATAATAATAATAATAATAATTAATTAATTTTTTTCATTTCATTTTAACATCGTCGAGGATGGAATCCACTGTTCGGGTATATTCGTAAAATTAAATTGAACAAACCCTTTTCGATTATATGAAGACGGAGGAGTTTTGTCAGGTTTTTTATTTTCATCACGTTATCATCATCATCATTACCGTGTAACAACGGTTCGGAAATAAAACTGTCGGAAAAATATTCGAAAAGATCTTCTAGCTCGTAAGTGGAAGGGCTGTATGGGGCAATGTTGGGAGGATAAAGGTGTAAGTAAATTAAATAACTGTCGGAAAACCCCACGACCTTTTTTCGAAATCGTTCTAACAAGTCGTCGTCGTCGTTGTTGTTGTTGTTGTTGTTGTTGTTTGCCAAAAGGCTTTTTATAAGGTAGTACGCTTGAAAACGATGATTATTATACGATATTAACACGACATTTTCCGGTAGATATTCGATGAATTGCGATAATCCTTCTGTTAAAGAAACGGCGGTGGCGGTGCGGCGGTGGCTTTCTGGCTCAACAACGCGACGTTCTTTAATCTATTATTATTATTATTATTCGATTTTGACGACGACGATGATGGCGACGGTGGCGGTGGTGGCTTAATGTGAATGGAAAAGTAATCACTTTTTTCTTTTCTAATATCATCTCGGCGGAATGTTAGTTGAACAATATCGCCGTCTTCATCTGTAAAAATATATAAAAAAAACCTGTAACTTTTATTTTTTAGAGATAATAATTAATAATGTACTAGCCGTAGATAGATGATGAAAATTTTTTTGTCTGTTTGTTTTGGCTCACTTACTTACTTACTTACTTACTTACTTACCCAAAGAAGTAGTTTCGACTCCAAAAACGATAATCGTCGTCGTCGTCGTATTCTTCATCATCATCATCATCAGCATTAATTATTATTATTATTATTATTGTCGTTGTCCTTAACCTTTATTATTATCATTATTAATTAATAAATAAATAAATGATACCATGCGGTGTGGTTGTACGCGCGCAGAGAGAGAGAGAGAGAGAGACTCTCCTGGTAGTTGTTTACTTATTTGTATACATTTAAGCTAAACGCTTTTAGGAAAATTTAATACATCATTTAAGTTAAATAATAATACGAAAAAACCATTAGGTCTAATTACCATTTTACCTGCCTATTAGACCTACAAGGCCATTTTACTTAATGGTTACACATATATATATATATATATATATATATATATATATATATATATATATATATATATATATATATATATATATATATATATATATATATATATATATATATATATATATATATATATATATATATATATATATATATATATATATATATATATATATATATATATATATATATATATATATATATATATATATATATATATATATATATATATATATATATATATATATATATATATATATATATATATATATATATATATATATGCTTAAAAAAATAACTGTAGGTGCACGTGACTTCATAAATAAGCGAATACCACAGGAAAATAATAGTCAGAAATCCAAGAGCTTTCGTCTTTACTCAGACATCGTCAAGGAGTTTTTGAGTCTTGACGATGTCTGAGTAAAGACCGAAAGCGCTTGGATTTCTGACTATTATTTTCCTGTGGTATTCGCTTATATATATATATATATATATATATATATATATATATATATATATATATATATATATATATATATATATATATATATAGAATGTATATATATGTAATATATATGTATATATATATCTATATATATATAATAGTATATATATATATATATATATATATATATATATATATATATATATATACATACATACAGGAGAGAGAGAGAGTCCATTCACTGCCATTAAAATACGAAATAATTTACAATGCCATCAAAATTTTAGTCACATCTGCCTGTACACCACGTCCAGTCCAGCACGAAAAACTTTTTATTCAAATCGGTTTTTTGTGGGTATTAAAACAAGGGATTACCTTTTGCATTCGATTGTGTCCAGCAACAATTCTTCCACGAATTCAATCGTGGTTTAAAATTCATAGAAAGTTTTGGTTTTTCGAGGCAGACAGTGTTTTACTATGTCATGTGACATAAAACCATCGGCTGATGTTTCAGTTTTTTTTATTCATACATGTCTGAAATAATCCGTCACTAATACTAAAAATAGAATTAATAACGCGAAAATTAAAAAGAAAGAAGACACTTTTGAGAAAAGTAGAAAGATGGTAAGGCTAATCTAGATAAATATTTTTATTTGGTAAAGGAACTAACAAGAAGACACTAACTATATTTCTTCAGATATGTTATTTTAATGATACAGATTTTTGTATTAATTCATACATATTTCTATATATATAATAAAGTTATCAGTATAAAATGGCGTCCATGAAGGGTTGACCACTAATCATTTCACTATAGTGGGCAGTTCTACATCAAATACGGCCATCGATGCCAAGATATATTTTGTTTTTGTTTGCGCATTTCAAGTTTTTAAATTATGATTAATTAACACGTTATTAGAATGTTAATTCACCATAATTATAAAAAACTTTGAAGAAACAAACAAAAACACAGGCACTGATTTAAATATCGTGTTCTGTGCAAGACGAGAAACGCCTACTATCCCCGAGTCATTATCGGGTTCTAGGAGCGCAAATGAAAGCACAGGTGATTACTAAACTTCCTACATAGCCTTAACCTTCAAACGCTTCATCAACTCGAATCTCAGTTTTGGAGTCCATTTGGGAAATGAAAGTACAGACGTTGGCTGAATTAAAGAATAGCATTGGCACTTAAGGGAACATTACACCTAGGCAGTGAAAGGGGAAAGATTTGATCACGTGTTAGGATATGCAACGAAGAGTCGTCGGGGAGAATGATGCTCTTTTAGTTGATTTCTTGGTGCATTTAGTATAAAAGATCGAGTTACGAAGCGTCATACACATTATATGAGAAATATGCATGAAAGCATCCATGGTTAAAAAATTTCAAAAGCTTGACTGATTTCTAAAATATGACAGCTATAATTGTCTTTATCAGGAAATGACGTAATGTAGTGAGGTGATGATAAAGAAAATAACGGTAGAATTCTTACTTTTTATCAGAGTATTTTTTATGGTTTTACTTTTGCGATATGTGCTATATTTTAAAGCAGAACCGATTGGTAAAAAAGGCGATCGTGCTAACCATTTTCAAATATAAGAACTAAAAAGAAAAGACACAAGCACGCACGTGAATGTATGCGCATGCGCGAGATCATAAATCGGAAACTTACTCAAGTTAGTTGATGAATTTTTTTTATTAAGAAAAATCTTTGTGGATATTATTAAAAAAAATTAAAAAAGTGCAATGCAATTATGGAAATAATTTCCCATTCCATCCACAGTGTACCGCAGATGCTAAAACCCTTCGATTAGTTTTCAAGGAAATGCAATATAAATGATAAATTAGATATCCTGGAAGTGAACTGTAGGGACATGACATCTTTCTTAATTATTGATTATGATGTGATTTCGTATGAGTTATGGAGTTACTAGGTTACGCGCTAATGTCGTCTTATTCAATATCATTTCAGTAGTATTTATGACAGAGCGGAGATGTGATTCCCCTCCAAAATTTTGTAGAAATTACCACTTTGGCAAATATACTGTTCCAATATAGACGAAATTCAGAAGAAAATCAGTTTCTTGGTAAGTTTCAGCAAAATTGAAATGATCTCGGTAATTAAAAAACATTCTTATTTGAAAATAAAAAAATGCCCTCCAAAGAAAATTCTTCTTAAAAAAAAAAACCTCCCGACGTAGACTACACCCCCCCCCCCCTCAAAAAGGGCCCTGGAGCTCCTATGTAAGGAATTTCCACCACATCCTTATTCAATTTCTCCTCACCAGAAAGGACCTGTTTTTTTTTCTCACACACCATGTTTCTTCGATATTGATGTTCTAAATCAAGTAAAAATGATTATATTTTGCGCCTGTTGTTTTTGCAAGATTTGATATTATTGTTAAGGTAGATAACCTAAGAAGCAAAGGCAGTGATCGTTTTTTTTTTATTCATTATTCGTATAAATTGCGTGGAAGACAATGGCTTAATATGCATAAGCAAGTGCATTATTTCGTTAATAGAGCAAATCCAAATAAAAAAGGGGTTTGGGGGTCATGTGCCGTAAAAGATCGAAGTTAAATATCTCTGAAAAGAAGTGTGGAAGTTATCTAAACTTTAATATAGAGAAAATGTAAGCGATGCTGATCCACCTTTAATCAAATGACATCATTAATTCCACCCTCCTCTTTAGCACATCAGTGCATCATTAATGAGCTTAAAGGGAGGGAAAATGGTTGATGGCTCAGCAGCACCATTTTTCTTTTATTTATTTTCGAATAGGCCATTTACTACTACTAAAGTATTTTCATATTTCAAGCGGTGTTACAGTAATGAAAATAGCGGTAGTTGGCAATAAAAAATAATAGATTTTCTTCTTTACTGTAACCCATAGTAAGTACTAAGCGTGTATCATGTGGGTCTTACAAATCGTCTTCAAACAGTTGCAGTTATTCCTAAACTCAGACCCTGAAGGACGTAGGAGATCACATTTCAAAGACAAAAGCCTCTTTGTTTGCTAAGCGCCTCCACTTGATATGAGGTGACTGGTTCTCTCACTCTATCCTCCGAATATCTGTTCCATAAACTTTGCTGAATATGCCTTTCGTGTCCTCGGGAAACATGAAGGAGGAAAGTTGCCTGCAGCTATGTTCAAAGCAAAATAAGCAA
>NC_061093.1:52720078-52722578 GCF_015104395.2 Macrobrachium nipponense | reverse complement strand
TAATTGGATTTCGGATTTGAATGTAATCATCCATCATACTGCCGGACGTATTCTACAAATATTAAACGAAATTATATTGAATGTACATTACTTGAATCATTTCCATTTCCAACTATGATTATCTACTTATGTCTGTGACGTCTTCCTTCGGAATATCACTAGCTTTCTGATGATGTTTACAATCTCTCTCTCTCTCTCTCTCTCTCATCTCTCTCTCTCTCTCTCATTGTGTATGTGTGGTGTTTTCCGTAAAGGCCTGTCCACACTAGGAAACATTGTATGTAAACAAAGTTTTCATATTCCGTTTGCAAATAATGTTTCGTAGTGTGGACAGTCCTTAACTCACAACGACAGGCAGTATACCTTATTTATCGTCTGATTAAAATGCCAAAACCATCCCCGGGCTAAGTATATAAAAACAAACCAATATCATCCCTTGTAAATTTCGCCGAGACTCGCCTTATTCCTGGATACAACCCCCTCTGCGTCTTCCCACCTTTATTGCTTGTGCACTGGTTTGTGACAGGTCCTCAAATAAAACCGTGTCCGTGAATCTTTTCGGCAGCTAGCGATTTTGTGATGTTTAGGATAAATTGTCCACCGATGCTGAAAAATGCAGCCTCGTCCTGTAAGTTTCGGCTTCTCAGTTCGGTGTAGGAAACAATATGATTGTACGAGAAAAAGTAGCTCGATGGAAATGCAAACATTTATAGGTTTTGCACGCGATGTCACTGACTAGAAATGTACAAAGATAATATTTGATAACTGAGTTGATTCAAAGTGATATATATATACAAAACCTTTTGTATAATTTTCTGGTTCAAAACAGTGATGAAAGCACAGGCAAAACTCCCTTACATGCATTGCAAAGCAAGGAGATCGCTTCTTACAAATTTTTACATCCTTACTGAGTTGACTTTTGAAGAGTTATTCCACAGGTGCGCAATCTCTCCGCCGAAACTTGGTATTCAAACTGTAGAGGCGAATGCTCTGATCGCTGTTCTATTTGCATTTGAAAAGTACGGTGTGGCGACTTCGTTAGCGTTCCCTTAGTGCTTTCGTTAGTGCTTTCCCGAGTTTGCTGGAGGTGGGAGTTTTTCGTATTTGGATTCCCAGGCAAACGACTATTGTTAGTCTGTAAATCTGTCTGGTGATATGCGTTACTTTAAGGAAAAAATTCTGGCTCTAAAGGGCGACTATTGAAACAAAAGCTAAACATCACTCAGAAATATTATTACTATATTTAAAGGTATATGTAAATTTTTCTTGTAATATGTTTTATACACGAACTTTAAGAATAGTCAGTCATGCACGGTAGCCTGAACTGATGCTATTTCTTAATGATGAATGAGAAATCAATGAACAGTTGACTCATATTTCTTTTCACGTGCTTTATCAAGCGTTTATTACAGGTAACTGAAACAAAAGATACAGAAAAATTGACACGATTAGTGATTGTTATATTAACAAGGATGGCTTTGCCTAAAAAGATACTGACGAGAGGAGACGTATCGTTCAGCTGGGTACAATTCTTATCTGTGCGTCACTGACCACATTTTCTTCTCCCACGTGGCTTTTCCACTCTATATTTTTATGCCTCTTGGAAAGTTCCCAGTGAGATGGTATAACAGCCTTCCTCACTGATTATCCGTTATATAAGCGAAGTTAGCCTAACTGTAGTCTGAAGTAAAATCTTTGAAAGTAATTTTTTTTACCGGGAGGGAACAATTTCATGGCAGTTAGTAGACAGAAACACGATTTTAGAAATTTCACTTCTTATAAAAAAAAATATCAGCATTCACTTAGAGAGAGAGAGAGACGAGAGGGAGAGATGAGAGACGAGAGAGAGAGAGAGAGAGAGATTAACCACTGCGCTGAAGGTTGTTCTTATACCCAAATATTTTCGAATACAGTTTCGAGCATGTTTTTGTATCAGTTGTATGACATTGGTTTTTTATTATTAACCATTCGTATGAATTACTCTTCACTATGATAAAGTTTCTTTCATTTTCTTAGTTACCCTTTTAACCTGAAACATTTGAACTCAAGCTGCTGATGCTGATGCTGCCTCATGACATTTTAGAAACAATCTATGGCCTTTCTTACTTTTGCAGGAAGTATATTTGCTATTTTACTAATAATATTTTTTACATTTTCGTAAAATTTATTCTTAAATTTGCCTCTTCGTGTCAATCTTTAGTTCATGAAAATGCTGTTACCCTCTTTTGCCTATGTTCCTTGTATTTAGCCACTTTCTTTTATTGATGTTTATAATTATACGCGATAAATGTTCCTTTTATTTTTTAACAAAAACATTTAAGACCGGTTTCTTGAAATGTACAATACTTGTTCGAGCTGTGAGTTTGAAATTTATTGCTGTTCAGTAACACCCCCCCAAAAATTACAATCCCTATGCAACACAGTTTAAGGTTACGGTTGACAAGCCCAGCCTAGAATTTAAGGACTTACAATCTAAAGAAAAATAGTTATTATTAAAGGA
>NC_061093.1:52700078-52712578 GCF_015104395.2 Macrobrachium nipponense | reverse complement strand
AATACAGTAAATAATGCTATCACGGATGGATCTGATAGCATAATATTCAAGTATCTTGAGTAGTTTCTTATCAAATCTTACTGGGGTATATCTTGAGTTTAGAAGGAAATACTAAGACCAAATAAGAAGTTGGGAAATTATAGTTCACACCTTGGGGTAATTTATTTCCTATACTTACACCTACCAACGAAGATGAATTAATCCTTTAACTATTTTAGAAAAATAAAAAAGGAAAGTTATAGTTTACAGTTTCATAGACTACCAATAATGTTAAAATAGGATATAATTTGTTTTGAATTATCATTACCGAAATTAAGTGAATAATGTCATAGTAGCGTTTTTAATATACCTGGTTTATGATAGGATCAATATTATTCTGAAATTATACAAATAAAATTCTTTGAGGGATGATTCCGATAACAATGAAAGTTAAACACTCTTACATAATAGTTATGTCGTCAATGAAAATATTATTCAATATTCTCATAATATTTCTACTCTGATTACGCTGTTGTTAAATTTCCGATGGGAAAACCGCTGATATTGCCTTTTGTGTTGAGAGTTTAATGTAGTTTTAATACTTCCTTTTTGGTCCCAATTTTGTTATGAAGTTTTGAGGTTTGTAAAAGAATAATAATAATAATAATAATAATAATAATACTAATAATAATAATAATAATAATAATAATAATAATAATTATAATAAATAATAATAATAATAATAATTGAAGGAGTGGATATAAAACACCAAGAGATGAAAGGACACGATCAGGAAAAAATATATGCAGAGACTCAAGGCGATACTCAAGTCAAAACTCAACGCCGGAAATATGATAAAAGCCATAAAACACAGGGGCAGTGCCAGTAATCAGATACAGCGCAGGAATAGTGGAATGGACGGAGGCAGAAACTCCGCAACATAGATCAGAAAAACCAGGAAACATATGACCATACACAAAGCACTACACCCAAGAGCAAATACGGACAGACTATACATAACACGAAAGGAGGAGAGACTACTAAGTATAGAGGACTGCGTCAACACCGAGAACAGAGCACTGGGGCAGTATCTGAAAACCAGTGAAGAATCGAATGGCTCAAGAGTGCATGGGAAGGACTGATAAAAGTAGACGAAAACCCAGAAATATACAGAGACGGAGAATGACAAACAGAACAGAGGACTGGCACAACAAACCAATGCACGGACAATCATGAGACAGACTAAAGAACTGGCCAGCGATGACACATGACAATGGTCACAGAGGGGAGAGCTCAAGAAGGAAACTGAAGGAATGATAACAGCGGCACAAGATCAGGCCCTAAGAACCAGATATGTTCAAAGAACGATAGATGGAAACAGCATCTCTCCCATATGTAGGAATGCAATACGAAAAATGAGACCATAAACCTGATAGCAAGCGAATGTCCGGCACTTGCACAGAACCAGTACAAAAAGAGGCATGATTCAGTGGCAAAAGCCTCCACTGGAGCCTGTGCAAGAAACATCAGCTACCTCGCAGTAATAAGTGGTATGAGCACCAACCTGAAGGAGTGATAGAAAAACGATCAGGCAAAGATCCTCTGGGAGGGACTATGGTATCAGAACAGATAGGGTGATACGTGTAAATAGACCGAGGACGTGACGTTGGTTGACAAAATCAAGAAAGAAAGTATCACTCATTGATGTCGCAATACCATGGGATACCAGAGTTAAAGAGAAAGAAAGGGAAAAAATGGATAATTATCAAGACCTAAAACTAGAAATAAGAAGGATATGGGATATGCCATTGGAAATTGTATCCATAATCATAGGAACACTAGGCACGATCCCATGATCCCTGAAAAGGATTCTGGAAAATCTAGAGGCTGAAGTAGCTCCAGGACTCCTGCAGAAGAGTGGGATCCTAGAAACGGCGCACATAGTGAGAAGAGTGATGGACTCCTAAGGAGGCAGGATGCAACTCGGTGACCCACACTATAAATGCCACACAATCGAATTGGAGGACTGTGATAAAAAAAAAAAAAAAAAAAAAACATAATAATAATTATAATGGCACTCTCGACGTGGTTCGGAAGTCACGTAAAGCCGTTGGTCTCGTTGCTGAATAACTACTGTTCCATGCAACGTAAATGCACAATACAAAGAAACAAACAAACAATAATAATGGCATATCTGGAATAGTACGTGAGATACTATTTCCAGCATATCTGAGTTCTTCCTTCCTGTTACGTCGGCTTTAAAAAAGGTTGCATGATAAAACATGAGAAACCCTTCACAAGGATCTCGGGACATCCAATGAATTATTTATACTAACTGCTGACTAAGAAGTAATCAATGAAAACGGTCCTGGTCGTTGGGGCCGTAAGTCATTTAGGCCGTAACATCAAAACTGGCAAACAGCCGAAACGTCTTACGGCCTAAAACATCGTAGGAGGATATGTATGCCGACCGACCCTATTTATTTTAGTAGATGAGTGCTTATGACTTAAATGAAATAAGGCCGAAACGAACGAAACTACTATTAAAATGTAGTTTACTTTCAAATGGAGAAAGTTACCTTTTATCTTTTTCATAACAAATTCTTCCAACACTCAGTTTCTCTACTATTTATCATCTTCAGCGGCATTTTTTTAAAAAGGTCATTGTGTTCTTTCTCACTGTTATAAGTACTTCATTCACCGCGAGCAACAAAATTCTTTTTACTGTGGGTAAGTGCTAACCTTTAAGCTTTTTTCAACACTTCTATCATTTTCCCCTTCTGTGAAGTATTGATGACTCAGATTAATTCCTCTGGGGAATTTCATCACCTGTTTGCATTTTATATGACCAGTTGTAATCTGCTGGGAGCTGTAAACAGGAAGGGCTCTCGTGTAGGTTTTAAACTGATTTCCTTGTGGGTGATGGATTGGATCTGCCAACAGCGATGGCAGATGCAATTTACAGTATTTGGTTGAGTGGTGCTATGTACTACATAGGACAAAGTTTCGTTACATTTCCAGATACGAGAAGCGCATGGAAAATGATAAGCCATATTATATAATATATATATATCTATATTATATATATATATATATATATATATATATAATATTATATATTATATATATATAATATATATATATATATATTTTATATTTATGTAGACAGATATTTGTTAGAAACAGGATACATCTCAAGTTTTTTCAAAGGCCTATTAAAATACTCTGGTTTAAAGGTAGGTCTATATTTCAGTGGACTAACTTCCACCTATATCAAGCGGTGAATGACAGAAGTTACATTGGCGAAATATATAGTGGGAGATATGCCCAACGGTGATGCCTGAGGTCACCGCTAAGCCAACGTTGGTTCTGCTAATTGTCTTAATCTGCTTCATCGTTGCCTTAAGGGAGATATTGTCTATATGGTCAGAGTCCCACACTCCATTGGAAAGGTTGATCTTATTATCTTGTTATTTTATCAGTGAAGATTCCACCACCTGACATTTGTATCGACAGCTGCTCTTGTATAAAATTCGGGATGATTTCCAATCCATGGTATGGTTATTATATCTTTATGCTGAAGATTGCCGAACTATTTTGTCCATATCTAACTGAACATTTATGATGAGTTAATCTCCTCGAGAGAGATTTTTCTGTATATCCATAGTATGAACTTATCACAATCCCTACTGGGGACCTCATAACCTCCTACATCTTTACAAACTGGTTTTTGCTGGATGTTAATTAATGATTTCCCCAATGCATTCGGATAAGTAAAGATGAAAAAACTTTCTTTAATGAAAGCACAGATTCACAGAAATCAAATATAAAATCTATGTTAAAATTGGGTATATATTCATTGCAAAGCAATCCAGTAAAATTTGATGGAATGAAAACTTAGCATCGCAGTATGACAGCCAAACATGAAAAATCGGAGAGCCGCATTTCCCTCAAGATTCAGCTCTCTAGGAGATTTGACCCGCAGTCAAAAAGAGTAAAATATTCACTGTTTTGTTGAGGGCAGTAACCTTTATTTAACAGCACTGTCCGGTGAAACAAATTTTTCTCATTTCTTTCTCGCGAGATCAGCGTTCTCTGGCACAGGTTAGTGTCAACATTTTAATGTCAACACCGTTCAACTTATTCGAAAGACTATGTTTTACATTGCAATATACTCTACTATATAATTGTGCATTCTATGACAAGGATTGTTCTTCACGAGGTTGCGAATTTCTTACCATTATCATTATTATTATTAGTGGTGGTAGTAACAGCAGTAGTAGTATTGTTACCTATAAACTCATGCCATCAAAAATCAACAGTATTTCATGACAATATCAAGGACGGTAATCTAATAACAATAAACTGCGCGTGTCCAGCCCACTGTGACATTAAAAATAGCTTGAATATACTGTATATAATTGTGCATTTTATGAGACAGATTGTTCTTCACGAGATTCTGAATTTCTTACCATTATTATTATTATTATTATTATTATTTTTTTTTTTTTTTTTTTTTTTTTTTTTTTTTTTTTTTTTTTTTGCTCTATCACAGTCCTCCAATTCGACTGGGTGGTATTTATAGTGTGGGGTTCCGGGTTGCATCCTGCCTCCTTAGGAGTCCATCACTTTTCTTACTATGTTTGCCGTTTCTAGATCACACTCTTCTGCATTAGTCCTGGAGCTACTTCAGCCTCTAGTTTTTCTAGATTCCTTTTAAGGGATCTTGGGATCGTGCCTAGTGCTCCTATGATTATGGGTACGATTTCCACTGGCATATCCCATATCCTTCTTTTATTTCTATTTTCAGATCTTGATACTTATCCACTTTTTCCCTCTCTTTCTCTTCAACTCTGGTGTCCCATGGTATTGCAACATCAATGAGTGATACTTTCTTCTTGACTTTGTCAATCAACGTCACGTCTGGTCTGTTTGCACGTATCACCCTATCCGTTCTGATACCATGTCCCAGAGGATCTTTGCCTGATCGTTTTCTATCACTCCTTCAGGTTGGTGCTCGTACCACTTATTACTGCAAGGTAGCTGATGTTTCTTGCACAGGCTCCAGTGGAGGGCTTTTGCCACTGAATCATGCCTCTTTTTGTACTGGTTCTGTGCAAGTGCCGGGCAGTTCGCTTGCTATGTGGTTTATGGTTTCATTTTTCGTATTGCACTTCCTACATATGGGAGAGATGTTATTTCCGTCTATCGTTCTTTGAACATATCTGGTTCTTAGGGCCTGATCTTGTGGCGCTGTTATCATTCCTTCAGTTTCCTTCTTTAGCTCTCCCCTCTGTAGCCATTGCCAATTGTCATCGCTGGCTAGTTCTTTAGTCTGTCTCATGTATTGTCCGTGCATTGGTTTGTTGTGCCAGTCCTCTGTTCTGTCTGTCTTTCTCCTGTCTCTGTATATTTCAGGTTCTTCGTCTACTTTTTATTAGTCCATTCTTCCCATGCACTCTTGAGCCACTCATCTTCACTGGTTTTCAGATATTGCCCCAGTGCTCTGTTTTCGATGTTGACGCAGTCCTCTATACTTAGTAGTCCTCTCCCTCCTTCCTTTCGTGTTATGTATAGTCTGTCCGTATTTGCTCTTGGTGTAGTGCTTTGTGTATTGTCATATGTTTCCTGGTTTCTGATCTATGCTGCGGAGTTCTGCCTTCGTCCATTCCCACTATTCCTGCGGCCTGTATCTGATTACTGGCACTGCCCATGTGTTTATGGCTTTATCATATTTCCAGCGTTGAGTTTTGACTTGAGTATCGCCTTGAGTCTCTGCATATATTCTTTCCTGATCGTGTCCTTCATCTCTTGGTGTTTTATATCTCCTCCTTCCATTATTCCCAGGTATTTGTATCCTGTCTCATCTATGTGTTTGATGTTGCTCCCATCTGGTAGCTTTATCCCTTCAGTTCTCGTACTTTGCCTTTTTGTATGTTGACTAAGCGCATCTATTCCAAACTCCATCCTGATGTCCCCAGATACAATCCTTACAGTCTGGATTAGGGTATCTATTTCCTTGATGCTCTTACCATACAGCTTGATGTCGTCCATGAACATCAGATGGTTGATTCTGTTGCCTCTTTTCTTGAGTTGGTACCCGGCATCCATCTTCTGTAGTACTTTTGTCATGGGAAATCATGGCTACTACGAAGAGTAGTGGGGACAGTGAGTCGCCCTGGAAGATCCCTCTCCTGATATTAACCTCTGCTAGTCTTATTCCAGAGCGTGGTAAGTATTGTATTCCAGTTGCGCATTTTGGTATTTTTGAGAAAGCTGATGGTGTTTTCCTCTGCCCCATATATTTTCAGGCATTCTATTAGCCATGTGTGTGGTATCATGTCGAAGGCTTTCTTATAGTCTATCCATGCCATGCTTAGGTTGGTTTTCCTTCTCCTACTGTTCTTCATTACCATTTTGTCTATCAGGGAGCTGGTCTTTTTGTGGTGCCCCTACACTTCCTTCTGCAGCCTTTCTGTTGGTGGGGGATGGTGTTTGTCTCCTCTAGGTAGTTGTATAGCCTTTCACTGATGATACCTGTTAGTAACTTCCACATTATTGGTAGGCAGGTGATAGGCCTGTAGTTACTGGCTATATTTCCCTTACTCTTGTCTTTTTGTACTAAGGATGTTCTTCCTGTGGTCATCCATTTGGGTGCTTGGTGATTTGAGATACAATGCTGGAGTTGTTCTGCTATTCGTGGGTGTAGGGCCTTGAAGTTTTTGAGCCAGTATCCATGGACTTCATCGGGACCTGGGGCTTTCCAGTTTGGCATTTTCTTTAGTTGGTGTCTGACTGTGTCTGTCGTGATGTCTGTGAATCTTTGTTTTTATTCTCCCTGTTTCTTCTTCCTTGACTTCCTGGAGCCATGTTGCATGTTTGTTGTGTGATACCGGATTGCTCCATATGTTTTCCCAGAGTCTCTTACTTGGTTCGGCTTCAGGAATTTCTGGGTGGTTGTCTTCCCTCTTAGTTGGCTGTATAGTCTTTTCTGGTTGGTCCGATAGTTTGTTCTGTTGGTACTGTTGGTTTTATTATTATTTATTATTATTATTATGTGGCGCCCGTGGAGGAGTGGGTTAGGTCGTCAATAGACTTAAGTCAAGTTAAGCAACATTGGGGCTGGTCAGTCGTTGGATGGGTGACCGCTCTCCTCGGCGTTGATTCCTTGGGAAAGGATCTTTACCATAATTTCCTCAGTCTACTAAGTGCAATTGCCCAAATTTATGATCCTTTAGGAGTGCTTATCCCTATTACGATACGAGCTAGAGTATTCTTACAGGATTTGTGGAAACAACAGTTGAAATGGGATGAATTATTGTCAGTTTCCCTTTATTAGAACAGTGGAATGAGTTGTCCAAAGACTTAGAGAAAAGTCTCAGTATTTCCTTCCTTCCCAGAAGCACTAATCTGGAGAAAGCGGATTATCTCCACATTTTCTGTGATGCTAGCATAACAGCTTATGGTGTGTGGCCTATCGAGCAAGTGGTAAAACTTCGTCTCTGATTATGGCAAAGGGTAGAGTAGCACCCAATAAAGAGTTGACTGTACCTAAATTGGAATTAATGGCTTTGTTGTTAGGTGCAAGATTGTGTAAATTTATAGTTGAAACTTTTAAAAAAAGAAAATAAATTTGAAAGAATAATAATTTGGTCTGATAGTAAAGTTGCCCTGGGATGGTTAGTGACAAAGAATAATTGCCAGTATTTGTGAAAAATAGGGTAGTGGAAATTAACTCTATAACTACAGGGATTGTCTTTTCTTACGTTCCATCTTCAAAAAACCCTAGTGACTGGATTACTAGAGGAAAAAGGACAGAAGAAGTAAGAAATAACTCCTTTTGGTGGGAGGGACCTCCCTGGTTAAAATCAGAAAATCACACCTATCCTATTGACAGGACATGGTGAAAGAAACACAATCACAGGATGAAGTTATTCAGGTCCATCTTGTAGGGAACAGTGAAAAAATCCATCTGCTGAACTGGGAAAGATTTAGTAGAGTGGATAAATTTTGTAGAACTATAGCTTGGATAATACGATTTATTGACAATTGTAAATCAACTGGCTGTAGAAAAACTGGAAGTTTAACGCTGGAAGAACTTCAAAAGGCTAAAAATAAAATGATTATCCTCTTACAAAAGGAATACTTTCCGAAAGAATATAAAGCTTTGGAAAAGGGGGATAAAGTTTCAAATTGACCTTATTAGTACAATTGAATCTCTTCTTGGAAGAAGGTATTATGAGATGCAGAGGAAGATTGGAACATGTCGCACAGGCGGCAGAAATAAAATTCCCAATCTTACTGCCAAAAGGTTGTTTTCTCACAAAATTGATAGTAAGGGAGCATCACTGTTTACAAGCTCACATGGGAGTAAATGCAACTGTAGCAAGTGTGAGACAGGAATACTGGGTCCCACAGCTTCGCCAATTAGCCAAAAGTGTAATACATCATTGTATAATTTGTAAGAAAACACAGGGGAGACCCTACCGTGTGAATATTGCTCCACCATTGCCAGAATTTCGGGTGCAGAGAAACAACCCTTTAGCGTTACAGGGGTAGATTATACAGGAGCGTTGTTAACCAAGGAGAAACATCAAAATCCTGAAAAAGCTTATATTGTGTTGTTTACTTGTCCAGTCACTAGAGGAATTCATATCGAATTAGTAAAAGATCTGTCCTGCGATTCGTTTCTTATGGTGTTCCGAAAGTTTTGTAGCCGTCGGGGATTTCCTTCTTAATGCTAAGTGACAATGCTACTACCTTTGTATCGGCTTCAGATTATTTGAAAAGCATGGCAGAAAGTTCCTTAGTGCAAGAACACCTAAATGCTATAGAATGTAAATGGAAGTTCATACCAGCCAGAGCACCTTGGTTTGGCGCTATATGGGAAAGATTGATTGGTCTTCTGAAAACATGTCTGAAAAAGGTAATAGGTCAGGCCTTTCTCAGTTTGGTGAACTTTCTTGGTGTTTGTGACTGAACTGAAGCAATTATTAATGACAGACCCTTAAGTTATACACCGGGAGAATTAGATCAGTTGGATATTCTGACGCCCAATCATTTGATTTTAGGACGTAGATTGAGATCTTTCCCTAGGAAGTCATAGATTGGAAAGATGAAGCTAAGGACCCTCTGTATGGAGAAAATAAGGATGTTGGAAAGCGATTTGTGTACATTACAAAAAAAATGTCGAATGACCTGTGGAAAAGGTGGGAGAGAGAATATTTAACTTCTCTCCGAGAAACTCATCGGGTGGGAAACAGACACGAATCTTGGCCCAAAATGGGAGATGTTGTGTTTGATACACGATGAAGGACCAAGAAGTCGTTGGAAACTCGGTCAAATTGTCAAATTACATGTGGGACCCGGATGATGTCTTGCGCGTGGTTTACTTTAAAAACCCACAAGGTCAAGTGATGAGACCTGTTGTCAAGCTATATCCTTTAGAATTATGGCAAGAGACTGATGTGTCCTATCTGAGAAAACTGATGATAAAAGCACCCGACCGAACAGGAAAACGGCACAGGCGGCTGAGGCCAGAAGAGCCCTCATTCAAGCAGGACAATTATAACTGTAAATATTGCTTTTGTTTGCTGGGAGTGTATCGTGACTCGAGATGGAATCACGATAGTGTATAAAGACCAGTAAACAATCATTTATCTTTAGTTTGTAAGAGAAATATTGTAAACATTATGCAGTGCAAGATGCGTAGATTATTATTATATATATTGTGTGGAATTGTTAGTTATAGTATAATATTTCTTTATATTAAGTGTTTTGAAGGGTTAAATACGTTAAATGGTGGTTTAACTCTACGTAATCTTTAACAAGTAGTTAAGTATTGTCGTTGGTGAATGCGGGTCGCGCATGCGTGGATCGTCAGTCGTCTCAGACTGATTTGAGTCAAGAGTCCGGCAGTACCGGTTTAGTTGTTTAAGTGTAAAGGTCATCGTCGCCTTACGGTAGCTCAACATGCGAGGGGGGTAAAGGAATCAGCACAACTTCAGAGAAATAATATCATCATGTATTACAGCTAAGTCTAAGAATTTATAAGGGTAGGTGATAATATTGAAGGGCATGCATGCACGATAGATATTGTTACTGACAGGCATTTGTAAATGAATCAGGCTATCCTTCGGATCGTGGTATAGGAAATTACACAATGGTTTAAAGGTTAGTAATAAGTATATCTATTCCTGGTTAAATAATGGGTGATACGATTATAAGATATGGTAATTTAGGACGTATTTTAAACACAACGCAATTTCTCGATCTATTGAACAGAAAAGAATCCTTGAAAAATCTGTTCGTGACCTGGTAATATGCGAACCAAATTAGGGTAAGTTTGGGTTTTCATATTTATTGAATATTTTATAGTTTACTATTTTGGATTCTTTTGAGTAAAGATAGTTCTATTACAGCATTAACTCCTTAATGTTCAGTAATTATAATGTGATCACATTTACGGAATTAATGCCTTTTGAAAGGCTTGATTAGGATATGATCATTTGGAAATAGACATAGTTTGGATAGCTTTTCAGGAAATGATAGATCATTCGAGGATAGTTTTATCAGCTGTAAACATATTAATGCTATTTCCGCCAAATTATCCTTTTTCGACGTAATATTCATTACCCCATTTGAATTACAGAACTCTGGATGCAGTTATTAAAATTTTTAGACAACAAGTAAGTGCAGTGAAGTTAGTAATTTACCTTCAATCAACATTCAGTTTGAACACCGTGGTTTTTATTGCACTAATCATTTCCATTGCAATGATTAAAATTAATATAACCCTTTCTACTGTTATGCAAATAAAATAATTTGAATGATATCATCCAAATATATATCGTAGAGTCATTAATAATGAAGCATCTTTGTAATATGCACAACACCTTGGAAACTGGGATATTATCCATGAACTAACTACGCAAGAGGCAAGGTGGTTAAAATATTTTACTCATAATGTAAGACAGAAAAAGAAAACAAGCTTCTGGCAACACCTCGTTCGTTAATCATTTCTTCATGATCATTATTTTCTAAAAATTATAATCGCAACGAATGAGACTAATTTCTTTTGAAGAGTTTAGTTCACTAAGAACAAGTTTGCTTGTACGGTTACTGCGTAAACGTCATATGTTCTGCTGACAATATATCCATGATGCAAGCAACCTTTTGAAAATTCAAAACTGATTAATGATTTACTATGAAACATCCCTCCTGGTAGAGAAAATCATCATAAAATAAAATATTGACTTATTTTCGTTTTTTACTGAATATTTATTTTTACGGTTTTTAGTGTTTTTTTCAAGAATGTCTACTTTAAAGGGTTTACAATAACGATATTAAAACAAAAAAGGATGTCATGGTCTCATTTGTAGACGTGGTACCACGAGAAATAACATTGGCATCATCTATGTTCTTCTAACTAGGAAATGTTGGCATATGGCGATTATGTATGCAATGGCTTAAAGGTCTTATCTGCAGTTAACTCTTTTAGGAACTTGAAATCAAATCTATCCTAAATATCTACTTTTTCCCTTTTTTTTAAATTTACATCTAGAGCTCTGATGATTTTTATTAAACAAAAAATCCTTTCCTCTCCATTTTTAAATTTCCTATCTGATTAGTATTGTCGTTTGAGGGAAAATCATTAAAGAATAAAAGGTCTCCTTAACAACCTCTTTAGGCTCATAAATAATAACTGTTGCATTTGTGAGTAACTGTAAAATTATCCTGATTATAGCTTTATTTCCCCGTAGCTATAAATACTACAGATTAAGAAAAATGCTTCCTGAGATTTTCATTAATGCTCTTCAAAACTAGGAGAAGAGACAGTGTTAGTTTCTTTTATAAGTAGTCTGTAAAGCGGTAGAGAAGGCCTGCTTTTCTAAGCTGTTCTCCGAAAAGATTGTCCTTCCTACATCAGTGGTCATTTGTCGGTATAAAAATGAGAACAGTCACTGATGTCATACAATCTTTTAACATAAGTTATATCTTTCGTTTCACTATATTTGAATTAAATGTGTATCCTTCCACGCTCATGTCTCATAACATGCATCTAATAAACTGTATGAGAACAGATCTTTATGCATGCATGGGTGAAGTATCTATACCTATTACAGAAATATATTCTGGTAAACTTGTCTCTCTGCTGAACACGTTCTGGGGTTTAATCGGACTTGAACACCTTTGACAAAGAAATCACATCTAGGGGCTTTTAAGATTAGCCCTCATGGCAAAGGTAAAAATTTTCACAATTTTCTAAAAGGGTTGCCTAGCTCTCTCTCTCTCTCTCTCTCTCTCTCTCTCTCTCTCTCTCTCTCTCTCTCTCTCTCTCTCTCTCTCTCTAAAAAAAATAAGCTACAAGAAAATATGTAAAAAAGGGGGGTTGCACATTTACATCAGTTTTGCAAAATAGCTGATCAGTTCCAGGAAACGGTCATAGCCACATACCACGTTATGTTGTTTCCCACATTTTGAGTAGTCTTGTAACAGTAATTATCTACTTATGCTTCATC